>NC_056748.1:435216678-435516678 GCF_019279795.1 Protopterus annectens
GAAAAGGACTGTCTCATGTTATTCACTATAAGAAACCAAGAAAGCAAGTAAAGACTCACAGAGTCTAATAGCTTGTTGACATTATAACACATCAGAACTACAAACAAGTTCTCTCTCAAAAACAAAGGTAAAAAATCCAGTCCACCTGTACTGTCACACCTGTCACTCTATGTAACAGAATGCTCTTTTAAAGGAGCATAATTTCTTGTAACACCAGTGTTGTTTTAATTTGCAGCACTGAGTCAGGAAACCATGTAGCAATTCTATTTGTACAAGCATCCCTTCTTCTGTTCTGCTTTTGGGGTCTGTATTTCAAAGCACTTAAATACTGCTGCAAGTAATGGTAAAGAATAACGTACCAATTTCACTTCAGTGATGAAGCATCGTTCTATCAAGCTAACTTTTTAAAAAATTTTGAATGAAGACATCATTGACCAGAATGTCCACTTTTTCATGCAGTCATTGACGTCCTTCCATATCACTGTTGCAGTATTCTTTGCTGCTAGTCCAACTGCCATCTTCCATCGTCAGTCTGAATGCTCATTCATCTGCTGATTACCAAACCATTTTCAGATAAGTACCCCACTGGGGTTTTTTGATTTTCTTATCTTTGTTTTGCTTGTTCTGGTTGTTGGTTTCATGTCATGTAGAAAGGGGAAATGCCAATGCAGGAAACAGATTCCCCATAAAGATTGTCACGAGCAGTGTTTGTTTTGCTTAGGTGTTTCCCACAATTATAAGCCTTGTGCTTTGTGCCATTTGCCAAGCTTTCATCCCTGAGATGTTGCATAGTTGTCTTTCTTCCCTAGCTATTTATTTAGAAAACCAATGACTTATTCTGTTGGCTAAAGACACTATGGAAGGATCCTTCCAGTCTGAGGATCTGTAGTCTGTAAAGAAAAAGACCAAGAAATCTTGGTTGGATTCTTCGGCTGTACTGCCTCCACCAGACATCTCTCTTGAGGCTAGTGAAAGCCCGAAGGACTGTCCCATTTCAGTCTCAAATGCCTTTGCCATGACTGCTTTGGAGTCGGGCATAGATCCATCTTCATGCACATCCATGGTGGCTTTGCAGATGTCTGTCTTGGCTGTACAGGGGGAACTATGGCTGATAATTAACAAAGGGCCTAGGGGTGTTCTTCATGGAAACACTAGAGAATCTCGATGTACTGAAATGCTGAATTTCAGTATGTCATGACAGAATACACGAAAGTGCAGTTACGTGAAACTGCAGTATATCGACTACAGAAATGCTGAATCTGCTGTCATGGTGTCGCATTCGTGATGTGCGGTGCGGTTTGTGGATTTATCTGGGATTTTAGGTAAGTAGTCTTTGTTTAAGGGTATTGGATAGAGATGTTAGTGTGTGTGGTGGTGTTTTTTGTGTGTCTGTGTGTTAAGTGCGACCTCGGAGTTAGTATATATAAGTAGGGGGGGTGTGGGGAGCACAAACCCCTGCTTATAGGTAGGGTAGGTGTGTGTGTGTGTGTGTGTGTGTGTGTGTGTGTGTGTGTGTGTGTGTGTGTGTGTTATGTTGTGTTTTTGTGTGTTGATTTGTTTGTTTTAGTGTAGTTAGGTAGGTGTGTGTGTGTGTGTGTGTGTGTGTGTGTGTGTGTGTGTGTGTGTGTGTGTGTAAGTAGTTGCGATTGTGATAGTCGCGGTTTTGTGTGTTCGGGTATGTGGGTGTTCGACTATTCAGTCTCGAAATACTGAAATTTCAGAAATACAGAAATATTTCAGTATTTTGAGATTGTATAGTGAATCCGTTCTTCAGATATTAGTTTGGGAAGATCCCGAGTACAATAATAGAATGTTGTCAGGGGACAGAGCCTCCTAAGGTGTTTAAGGCTGAAGTGCCTCTCAAAAAGAAGCAGAAAACTAAGCACATTACTCCTGCTCCTAAAGGTCCTCAGAATGAATGGCAAAATGTCACTCAAAGCCTGTTTAATGCCCTTATGGCTCTAATACCTCCAGAGGGGATTTCAGTTACTGCTCTTCCTTGGTCTTCTACACTTCTTAAGAGACCCAGGGAACAGGATTTCTTGGAGGGTGATGCAGATTCTGATGAAGAATCTCTGAATTATTCTTCTCAGATTCCTTCTCCCTTAGACTATGGTTCTGAGGAAGAAGAGTCTATTGGTTCCGACTATCCCTTTGAGGAGATTTCATTTGGTGATACTGTTTCCAGAATGATGGAGTTTTTTTCAAATGGGACTGTGCTCAGGTGTTGGATGTTTAGAAGAGGTACTGTGAGCTTCTGCAAATGGAGTTTCCTAGGCCCTCTGCTGTTCCTCCTATTCTTATTGCCTTGTTGGATGCATTTTTGACTGCTTCTCAGGCTCCTGATTCCTAGCCGCCTGCTCCCAAAAAACTGATAGGTTTTATAAAGTGCTTGCTGACCGCAAGTATCTTTATAAGTGCCACTTGGCTGACCCTACTGTTGTATCAGTTGCCTCTGATAAACCCTCCAAATTGTTGCCTTCTACAAAATTGCTTCCCTCTGTCAAGGACAACAGAAAGGCTAGGTAAGAAGGTGTATACTTCTGCTACTCTAGCCTTTCTAGCTGTGAGCTATCAGACACATGTTCAGATATGTTTTAGTTCGCCTCTTTCAGGCTGCTTAGGCTGTTTCAGGTCTTCCTGACTCTAAGGGAAAGGCCTCTGCTCTTTCCTTGCTAGGGACATCTTCCCAAGTTGGTCTCCATTTCATTAAATGCAGTTATGATGCAGCTGATGCTTCATCAATGCCTGCTGCTTTTGGTTCTGTTTTGAGTAGGTATTCCTCTGCCCGATGATATCAAGGCTAAACTGATGGATGCTCCTCTGGATAATAAACATTTGTTTGGTAGTGCTGCTGCAGAGTTGTTTAAGTCCTTGCAAGAAAAGGGTAAGGCCTTACAGGATTGAAGCATGTTTTTGTTTTGCCTTTTCCCACATTTCAAAGGAATTACCCCAACAAGCCTTCCTTTTTTCATAGACAGTCACGCCCTCCCCCAAAAGTAAAAAGGGAGGTAGAAGGGCTCCTCCTGCTAAGACTATCGAAACCTCTTCTACTCAGAAGCCTCCTTTTCTTGACAAACCAGGTGCTGTGTGACTATCCTTACCCTGTTCTTGTCAGTCACAAGTCTCTTTCTCTGTGTCTTTCCCTGTCCCTTCTTGTTGGTTAAATTTCACCTAAGATTTCTGGGTTCTTTCCATAATTCATCATGTTTGTTTCATGGTTTGGAAATCTCTTCCCACCCTTTTTGACATTCCATAGCCTCAGAAACATCTGCCATTTTTTTTCAGAAGTGATTCAGGGCCTGTTGGCTCAAGAAACAATTTAGGAATTTCCAACCCCTCAGAGGAGAAATGTTTTTTTACTCAAGAATGTTCCCTAGGAAAAAGGGACCCAGAGGCCCATTCTGGATCTTTCTCAGCTAAACACCTTTTTGAAGGTCCCTTCCTTTTGGATGCTGTCCTTTCAAACCTTGTTTCCTCTTCTACTTCCTCAAGCTTTTCTAGTTTCCCTGGATCTCAAGGATGCTTATCTACACATTCCCATTCATCCCCTTTTCAGGAGGTTTTTATGTTTCTCTGCTGCTTCCTGGTATTTTTAGTTTTCTGATTTAGCCCTTTGGCCTCTATACTGCTTCAAGGGTTTTCACCAAATGGCTCGCTCATGTGATTGCTTTCTGCAGACTGAGAGGGATACAGGTCTTTCCTTACCTGGAAGACCTGCTCATTCAGGCCTTTTCTCCAGAGATTTTACTTCAGCATCTACACTTTGCTGTTTCTCTCCTGCAAAGCCTTGGGTTTACTATAAATTTCCAAAAATCATTCTTGGCTCCTTCTTAGGTACATGTTTATCTGGGGTGCAGGCTCCAGACTGTTCCAATGCTGACATCCCTGCCTCCTTCCAAGGCTTTAACTCTGATTGCTTTCTTTCAATCCCTTCTTCCTCTGGCTTCCATTACAGCCAGGAAATTTCTGAGGGCTCTGGGTTACGCGGCCTCCAACATTCCTATGCTTCTTCTGACCAAGCTCCATATGAGAAAGTGCCAGTGGTTTCTAAAGTCAGTTTGGCTTCAATATTCTCATCCTTTAGATTTTCTAGTCTCTTTTCTTCCATGCCTCAAGCTATAACTTCAGTGGTGGAACCATCAGTTGTCCCTCAACCCAGGGCTTCCTTTTCACTCTCCAATCCTCTCTCAGGAACTCTTCACAGATGCCGCGGATGTGGGATTGGGGGCCTCCTTTGGTCATCTGAAAGTGAGGGCCTTTGCTCTCTTTGGCACAAGAAAGACCACATCAGTGTCAGAGATAAGAACTCTTCTTTTGGCTCTTCAGGATTTTCATTCTCTTTTCCTTCCAGGGCCCCTCAACATTCACACAGACAATATCACAGTGATGTGATATATCAATAAGTAAGTGGGGGGGGCAAGATTTTATCTCCTGGGCAGATCAGCTGTTCAGGTTTGGGATCTAACTGTCCAGGACCAGGTGACCCTTTACCCTTTCCTCGGATCAGAATATAGTGGTAGATTCTCTGAGCATGTCCATAACACAATCCCACAACTGGATGCTTCACAGGGATGTGCTTCTGGACATTGTCCACCAGTGCAGTACTCCTCAAGCAGATATATTTACCTTCCCTCTGAACAGACAACTTCCACTCTTTTGTGGCAGAGTCCCATGTCCTTTGGCCTGGAAGGTGGAAGTCCTCTCTTTTTCTTGGAAGAGGATGTTTCTTTATGCCTTCCCTCCCCTTCCTGTCATTCCGAAGGTTCTAGTCAAGGCAAAACAGGATGTTCCCAAAGTCTTGCTGGTGAGTTCCTTTTGGGCAAGACAGCATTGGTTCCCTCTTCTTCTATACTTAGCCAAGGGCAGTCATAGTTACCTCACAGGGTGGACCTACTCACACAAGAAAAGGGGTCTCTCATCCATCCCCACTTGTCCACTGTTCAACTAACATTGTGGGTGATAGGGTTTTGATCACCTTCATTCACCTTTTTTTCTGAGGATGTGATTTGGGTCTTGCAGGAGGCCAGGAAACCCACTACTAGAAAATCTTGTTTATCCAAATGAAAGAGATTTTCTCTTTGGTGCCCTTCTTGTAACCTGGATCCACTTACTGTGGATGTTCCTTTAGTTCTCTCTTATTTGAGTGAATTGCTCCATGTTGGGTTGGCATAATCTTCTGTTAAGGCCCACCTGTCAGATATTTCTGCCTGTCTGCCTTTGACTCTACCTATGGCCTCTAGATTTGAGTCCAAACAGTTTCTTAAAGGTGTCCTTCGTATTAGCCCCCCCCCCCCCCCAGAAGCCTGTTCTTCCTTCCTGGAATCTTAAATTTGTTTTAGAAAAATTGACTCTGGCTCCTTTTGAGCCTGCAGCTTCTGCTTCCTTACAGCATTGTTCTTAGAAGACTGTTGTTTTGTTTGCCTTACTTCTGCCAGGCAGGTGTCTGAGCCTCCAATTTTAGTTTTCCGTAAGGACAGGGTGCCCCTTCGCACTAATCCTTCTTACATGTCCAAAGGTGGTTAATGAGTTGTTTTAATCAGTCTATTCATTTGTCCACTTTTTTTCCTTCTCTGCAATCTGCTAGTGAGAAGGTTTTACATACCTTCGATTTACATAAACAACTCATATTATTTGGATAAAACTAAAGCTTTATATAAATCTGAACAATGTTTTGTTTCTTTTCATCCTAGGTTTTTAGGTTTGGCTGTTTCCAAGCATGGATATCTAAAGCCATTTCCTTTAACTATTCTTTTCATGGCAAGAGCCCTCCTTCTGTCATTATGGCTCATTCTACCAGGACTGTGGTTTACTCTGGTGTTTTTTTTTTTTGCAAGGGTTTGGATATTAATTCTATTGTTGAGACAGCTACCTGGATTTCTGTGCATACCTTTACCAAGCACTGTAAGTTGGGTGTGATTTCTAGGGCAAGAGCTGGTTTTGCCAGGGCCATTCTCCATGGCTTCCCAGAGAGCTCTGCTGCTTCCTTTCCTGAGTTTTTGCACTTTACTATTGTAAAGAATATTGCAACAGTGATATGGAAGGACATAGTGCAGTTGTGTAAAATCTTATCATAACAGTTGATGTTCTTCTCTTCACTGTTGCAATATTTACTCCTTCCCTCCTCCCCCTGGTCCTTTTTCCTTCTGGATGTGCCTATTACTGATAATATCCCTAGGCTATGATTCCTACTGGGGCTTTTCAGTTCAGAGGATGGTACATCCAGAAGTCACCTTTATGCCTATGCCATGTGCGGAGAGCATACATATGGTGTACCCATTACAACCTAAAGGTTTTGGTATACTGGAAGGATGTCAGGCTGCCCTAGGCAGGGGATCTCTATTGCAAAGAATGCAGCAACAGTAAAGAGAAGGACATCTAAAGTTAAAGATTTTACACAGGTGTACTTTCCTTTAAAAGACCAACCACAGTCAGAAATTGGAAAAAAAATTGTTTTGCCATCTCTTGGTGTTTTATGCAATACCTGCATTGCATCATCAAATTTAATTTTTTTTAGTTTGTCATAGTCCAAAATGGCCTAATGAGGACTGCCATGGTGACATCATTTTGTAAAGTTGTATGTACCATGGCCTCTTGTTTTTTTTTTCTTTTTTTTTTTGGCAGCATCTCCCAGGATTTTCCTTTGTTCTGTTGTACTGAATTCCTCTAATTTTGTTTGTGGTCACCTCCTTGAAAAATTCAGTTGTATTCAATGTTAAGCCTGAAGCATTTGCTAATATTTTGCTTTTGTTTAAATTCAGAATTCTTTTTTCAGGTCAGGCTTTTTAACCAAAGTGTGAAACTGGTCATCTTTGATTATAACACATACTTTAGAGGACAAGACATTACTGTCTGCACCTAAGGTTTGGATTTTTATTGACCCTGTAGCATACCTTTCAGCTGTCCAGATTTTCACAGAATATCCAGATTTTTGCCTCATATTTTGGGTATGTTCCTCATAAAATGTGTAGTTTTTTTGCAAATCATTTTTGGCCAAGGGCTGACACATTTCTACTACTCTTTTTTGACAAGTGCCATTTGAATCTTTTACATCCACCAGAGCTACCGCTAACTCAGGTAGATGTGACTATGGTTCAGTGTCTCATTCAAAGGGTGGAACACTTAGGAGTACAGCACCCCCTGTGCTGTACAGCAGTATCAGTACTGGAAAATTAATCTAAGCCCCTGGTGTGGGAAAACAACCCAAAGCCTTCTGATCTTCAGGTACCTAAAACAAGTGTGCTACCTTACCTATTGATTTACTTTACTTTGTGGATTAAAGTCACTAAATAATGAGAAACATTTGAGTTTCTGACTTCCTTATTCTTCAAAACATGCATGGTAATGTAATCCTGTACTAGTAACTATCACAGCTTATAAGAGCAATGTCTAAGATCTATCCTTGATTTTGGGCCTTTGTCTCCATTCATTATTTTTGGCTTTGTCCAAAATTATTGTACTAAGAGGTTGAGAGTTATGACCTTTAACTAGATTATAGAAATTATAATTAATGACCTGCCTCATTTTCTTAAATCTTTAAAGCAGTTGTAGCTGTCATTCCTGTATTGATTTTGTTGATACAGAAAAAAACATGTCTCATATGACAGATGCTATGAGTAGAATATACTGGAAGTAAATGCCAGAATTCACAAAAATCAAAAAGAAATACTGAATTAGGTTCAAGGAAAATACCTATCGACCTCTTACTACAAAAATTCTGGAAAAGCCAAAAATAATGGGGTGATAAAGAACCAAAATCAGGGACAGATTTTAAACGTTGCTCTTAAAAATTTTAAAAAAGTTGCCAGAATAACGGGTTTTGCATTAGCACACAGTTTCTGAAGAAAATAAAGGGTCTGTTTCCAAAAGACTTGCTTACAGTGTAAGTGACCTACTGCAATATATTACACCAGAGTAAACTCATTTGCACTCTTAGCAGGTCTTTTGGAATCTGACCACTGGTGTATCCCTGTTAATAAATAGGCCTTACACAAAAGTAAGTCACTAACATAATGAGCAAGTCACAAGGGAGTCCGAATGGAGAGATAAAAAGTCAGCAAGCAAAGGAGAGTAGTAGTGCTAAAACTGAATTAATCCTCAAGTCTTGGTGAGTGCCTTCGCAAGGTGGACTCTGTTTTCACAAAATCTCACCAAGGCGACACTGATATATAGACTGTATTTATATAACATAAAGCATGGACAGACGTAGGTCAAAAATTAAGAGATAGCTGGGTGCACAAGACACAGGATAAAAAAGTGCCCAATCCACGTGTGTCAGGAATGGAAAATATGACCATGTAGAATCCTCAAAATATGGAAATATTCCTACAATGGGGCCAGGCCCAGGAGGAAGATGGCCCCATTGTTGTAGAAGGAAGTAGCATTCCGCAAAAACTGATATGCCAAAGAAGAGCCATCAAGACAATAGAGTAGACTACTGAGGATAAGAAAGAAATTATGTATTGCTATTATTATGCAGAAAGCCCAGAATTTCCAGACACAAGATATACAAAACAATTAAGAGAGAAATTAGAGGAAAGAAAAATACTACTGTCAGAAGCTTCAAATGAAAATTTGCATTCATTAATACAACAGATTTGTGAAAAACAGTATATAGATCAAGAAACTGATCTGTTTGGAAAAAGAAGCATCTGCAGAAGTGCAAAAATATAAACAAAAAAATCTAGAGATATTTGAAAAGTATAAAAAAGAAATATGGACATGGGAAAGAAAGATATATTTGATATGGTGCAATATTTATACAAAGGCGAAAGCCAAATTAATCAATATAAAGAAGGCAGCCCCCAAAATATTCAAAGAGAAATACAGGCAAAGGCATCCAGATATGAAAAATTTCACAATAAAAAATATCACAAAGATGGAACATAGAAAAGAAGATTAGTAAAGTAGAAGTTAAAAAAAATAGAAGTTGAAGTTATGGAGTGCCTGCAAAGTGAATGATTTGGTGTAAAAGGTCTAACACAGGTTATATCACAGCATGATGGAGTGAGTCCCCAAAGTAAGGAAAAACAGGAAGATCAGGAGACATCTGAAGAAGAAATATGGACATGGGAAAGAAAAACAGATTTAATTTGGTGTAATATTTATACAAATGAGAAAGCAAAGCTAACTAATACAAAAAAAGCAGCACCAAAGATATTTTAAGAGAAATACAGGCAAAGGAATCCAGACATGGAAAACTTTACAATACAAAAAATAAGAAGACAGAGGAAATGTAGAAAAGGAGATCAGTAATGGAGTAGTTAAAGAAATAGAAACTGAGGTTATGTAGTACCTACAAAGTGAAGGATTCACTGTAGAAAATTGAATGCAGAACCACCACAACAGGTTAGCCCAATGGGTATCCAAATTAAGGGTAACCAGTGGAGCAAGAAGCAATTGGTCAGGTGCCATATCAAGATATTTTGGAGCCTTCCACAGGTAACCAGTACAAATGTTCACTTGAAGCTAGACAGCAAAGAAAGGAACAGGAAACTGATGCAGTCAATGTTGAGGAGTGATAGGCCATTGAGTTCCCATATGACAGAGCAACAGATGGCACAGGATGAAACTGAAGAGAAGGTGCCACAAGAAGATGCTGTAGAGCTTTCTGTAGAATGCCTGCAGGAAATGGAAAACAGGGGATGTGCCCTCAGTTTGGAAGAAAATGAGCGAAGAGAAGAGTTGCTTGATTTAATAGACATGGATAGATATATTAAGATCAATGAGAGAGATAGACTGCAGAAGGTCAATAAAACCCAAAAAGTTAGAAGTCTGATACAACAAATAAATGCAGTAATTAGGACTGTCCATAGAGATCCATGTGATATAACAGAAGTAAACAGGATATATTACTGTGCTGCTAAATTAATAACAGATAAAGTTCTACCACAAGAACATAGCGTAGCGAGGGAAAGGAAGGGGTGAGATCGAATACCATAATGGAAGTATCGAACAGAGAAAACTATAAAGCAAGTGTCACTGTTAGAACACTATAGAAGAGGAATACATCAACAAAATACTAAGAAAGATAGATATGATAAAAGCAATGTGCAGTATTAGAACAGACTAGGATCTATCATGCACTATCGCAAATAACAAACTAAAAATTTCAGCACAGGTGGAAAAACTTAGAAAATACACAGATAAATATAAAGGAAAAGCACAACATAAGCAAATTATTGATGACCCAAAAAGTTTTATAGAGAATTGGGAAACAAGGTAAAAGGAATTGAAAGACCACCAAAAAAAGAGGAAATAGATACATTTTGGAGAAGTATCTACGATGATCCTGTGGAACATAACAAAGATGCTAAATGGATAGAAGAAGTAAAAGAAAGAATAAGAAGTTTAATGGTGCAGGATATGAAATGGGATGAAGAAACAGCCAGAGAGATTGAAACAAAGTTAAGTAAAACCTCTAAAACCCCAGGCCCAGATGCAGCACCTAACTTTTGGTTAAAAGTATTAACATCTTTGCACGGAGATTTAGCCATGAGCAAGAACTATTTATATGCGCACCCCGAACTGACACCAACCTGGCTAACAACAGGCAAAACAATACTCCTACTTAAGAGTGAACCTGCAAGCTACCCTAAAAATTATAGACCAATAACTTGCCTTCCGGCGATGTATAAACTATACACGGGAGTTGATGCTGACAGTTTATAGTCATTTAGAAGAAAACTCAGTTATGGCAGTAGAACAAAAAGGCAATAAAAGAAAGTCATATGGAACAATGGATCATTTGTTGTTAAAGTCATACTGGAGAACTGTAAAAAGGGGAAGAATTTAAGTATGGCATGGATTGGCTATAAAAAGCATTTTATAGTATCCCACATTCATGGATAAAAGAGTGCTTAAAAATGTATAAGATAGACCCTACACTGATCGACTACATTACAGTGACCATGAAACAATGGCAGACCACTTTGCAATTAAGCCATGATAAAGGACAGATTATTATCTCAGGGATAAAAATTCAAAGGGGGATATTCCAGGGTGACTCTGTCACAGCTGCAATTCTGCCTTGTCATTAACCCATAGGTTGCTACTAGGCTATCAGCCCTAGGGTCTATACAAGCCTAGCCATAACAATTCCATGGCTATTTCTTACCACACTATTTACTTCCCTGTACCCCTGTCTAGCAGGGCAACTGACCTGATCCCTGGGGTGAATTTCCTTTCTCCCATCCAATCGTCAAGGTTCCTTTTGAAGTGGGCCAAAGAGGCACTCTGCTTGACATGTATGGGCAATCTATTCCAGAGTCTGGGGAGTCTCTGGGTCAGGAACCTATCCCTCCAGAATGTTTTGTTTATTGTGATGACAAGGTTTAGATCCCTGGAGCATGTGGCTCTGAGGGATTGGGATTTCTTTAAGTGTAGCATGTCCAACAGCTCTGGGTTTGACATGGCCTTGTATGTTAAGCAGAGATTGCCTCTGAGTAGACGATATGCGACAGAGTATAGCTGGAGTTTTTTAAGGCGGTCAGCATAGAGCAATTGCTTTAGGCCTGTGATTCTTTTAGTGAGGTATTTCTGCAGCCTTTCCAGTTGTTGCAGATGTCTTGAGAGGTACATACCAAATGGGGTGTTGTATTCTATAATGGGTCTAATGAGGGATGAGTACAGTGGGACAATGACCTCCTTTTTTCTGGATGAAAAACCCTTAGTGATGAGGTGTGCCACCTAGAAGGATTTCCTGACTGTTGTGGCGATGTGGTTATCGAAGGTGAGACCACTGTCCACCTGTGTCCCTTAGTCTCTTATCACACTTTCGGTGTTTAGTGTTCTGCCACCTATATGGTAATTCACGGATACATGTTTTTTCCCAAAGGGGATAACTATACATTTCTTGGCATTGAGCTTGAGCCCATGGCTCTGGCACCAAGCATCTGTTTCTGTAAGGCCCTTTTGTAGAGTATCCACATCATTTGGGGATTCAGTAACGGCTCCCAGTTTGCAGTCATCTGCAAACTTTGTTAGCCAGAGTCCCTTAGTGTTGGCCTGTACTGCAGAGAAGTAGATGCCAAACAAAAGTGGTCCCAGGACTGAACCCTGAGGTACTCCACTTGTCACTTGTCTGGAGCTGGATTTGGAGTTGGCTACTTTTACAGTGTGGGTTCTATCAGTAAGCCAGTTAGCAACCCATTGGGTGATGTAGGGATTAATGCCCAGCTTAGTAAGTTTATCTATGATTCCAGAGTGGGGGATGGTGTCAAAGGCCTTGGCAAGGTCTAGATAGGCTGTGTGGACCACCTTACCCTTGTCCATGGCTCTGGAGACTGATTCGAAGAAGTCAGTCATGTTCAGGAGACAAGATCGGCCTTTCACAAACCCAAACTGGGTGGGGTCCAGTGTTTGAAGGTTGCCAATGTCTTTGTTTATAAGTTCCATGATAATACGCTCCATGGCCTTGCAAATAAGGCTTGCTAGACTGATGGGACAATAGTTTCCGGGATCCAAGGTGGATCCCCCCTTGTGGAGTGGGATAACTGTAGTTCTACGCCACTCAGTGGACACGAAACCTGAGTTGAGGCTATGATTAAACATGCCACTTAGGTGAGGTGCCAGTTCATATCATAGTTCATGTAGTACACAGCCCGGGATGTCATCTGGTCACATGGATGCTGTATTCCTAGCTTTGGAGAGTGCATTTTTTACCTGTGTGGCCGTTATTACCAGAATTTGGCAATCTTCCAGTATTGAGATGGGCCATTTAGGGGGTGAGAGGGGGGTGAAGTTGGCACTGAATCAATCTGCCAGGATATTGGCAATATCCTTGGGATCAGTATAATTAATGCCATTCTGTTTTAGCTCAGAGCAGATCTGAGCATTGCCATTTAGATTCTTGACATAGTTGTAGAATGCCTTGTGGTTGTCTTTGGAATCTTTGGCAATTTTATTTTCGTAACTAGCTTTGGAGGATTTTATGAGGGATCTCAGTTTCTTACTGAGGCTGGTAAGGGAGTTTTTGTATCCTGGGATTTTCCTCTTTTCTGCAACAGTTTCTTCCTTTTATTGTAAAGTTTGTTTATGGCAGGGGACCACCAGG
The DNA here is from genome assembly GCF_019279795.1 of Protopterus annectens. Taxonomy (NCBI): domain Eukaryota; kingdom Metazoa; phylum Chordata; order Ceratodontiformes; family Protopteridae; genus Protopterus; species Protopterus annectens. The sequence goes on from NC_056748.1 coordinate 435,229,733, forward strand.
TTGGCTTCCTTTTTTTGGATGAGAGCATCTTGGTTCTATTTGGGATGGCACGATTCATGCATGAGTGGATGTGTTCGTACAGTGCCTTAGTGTAGGATTCAGCAGTTGAACTTTCAGTTCCCGTCTGCATGGGTGTCATGAAGTTTGTCACTTCTGACTTGAGTAGTATGAAGTTGGCTTTGGAGAAGTTTTTTATGGAGGTTTCCTTACTGAGGGGTGGGATGTTAACTTAACAGCTAAGGCCATGTCTGCAATTTGGAACCTAGAAAATAACAAAGTATAAAGACTTCTCATCTTCTCTTTGTCGATGATTTAAAACTGTATAGCTCACCAGATGAGGAACCAAAAGCACTTTTTTGGATAATGTAAGAATGCCATTTGGTCTTGATAGATGTGAAAAGCAACTTTTAAAGCAGGAAAATTGCAGCACCAGGAAAACATCAGTTTGGGACAAGAATGTGACATAAAAGAACTTGAGCAAGAAGGAGTGCATAAATATTTGGGAATTGATGAAGGATTAACAATAAAACATGAACAAATGTGAATAAAACTTAGTAAGGAATACTTTAGAAGACTTGAATTAATTCTGAAAACAGCATTGAAATCTAGGAACAAAATCTCAGCTATAAACCAATTTGCTCTTCCTTTCCTAATTTACAGTTTTAGAGTGATTGACTGGGCCCAAACCTTGTTGGATAGATTAAATAGGAAAACAAGAAGGATGCTTCATGCTCACCAGATGATTTATAAAAATCAGTGTATACCAAGATTATATATTCCCCATTCCGAAGGCAGGATGGGCCTCCTTGAAATTGATTACATGTATAGAGCTGAAATTGTGGGACTCCAAAGCTATCTGCTGACCTCACAAGACCCAAACATAGTGAAAGTTTTGAAATAGGAGGAGGATAAATCTAAGATGGCTTCTCTGCTTAATTTAGCAGAAGCATATCGGTGTCAAGCAGGAATGGAAATCAAACCACAAGTAGATAAAAATCAGGCAGCAACTGAATGTGCCAAAAAAACAAAAGAAAGAATATAATGTGAATGACCAGATGAGAAGGCAAGAAATGTGGAAAAAGCATAAATATAGTTGCAAGTATAGAAAACTTCTGGAAGAACCTTATGTTGATCAGGAATGGTTAATGAGAGGCAAATTTAAGCCAAGAGATGAAAGGTTAATATTGGCAGCCCAAGATACTGGGCTACATAGATGCTGGTTTACAAAGGCCATTGAACATGCGGGAGAAACAGGCAAATTGATGTTTTGTAAAACCGAATTGGAAACAACCTTGTTGCTGGGTGTGACATACTAATGACAGAAGGACTGTATACTGAAAGGCATAATAATGTGGCAAGATTGTTGCATTGGGGATTGCGCAAACATTATGGCATTGAAGTGGCTGAAAAACACTGGAAACATGAGCCACAAAGCATCATAGAAAATGATGAAGTTTGTATCACATGGGATCACCCATTACCAACAGTTCAAAAGATAGACGCTAGAAAACCAGATATAGTGGTCCAAGAAAAGATGGCAAAAGTAGCATGGATCATTAAAATTCCTAGACCCAGTGACTACAGTGTCTTGCATACAGAGCAAGACAAAGTCATAAAATATCAGGATCTGCAGGCAGAATCGAGAGCAGTGTGGAAGAAAGATACCCAGACAGTTCCAACAGTAGTAGGAACAATGGGTTTTATAAAAAACTCTGCAATTGTATTTAGATATGTTACCAATCCATGTAACCCCATACGAATTGCAGGAATCAATACTGGGCACATTGCGGGTGCTGCAAAGAACACTTTTGGCTGACAGCAAAGATTGAAGCAGTACTAATTTCATAAACCTTAATCATACTTTGACTTAGGAATGGGGTCCATTCCCATCATAGTATTAGAAACCCAAAAGATCTGGAGAAATTAAAAATGAGCAAGTATTTTGGAATCAGGGTAGGCTTATAACAGACTGAGTCATGTGCACTGAGAGCAACTTCTTTTGAATCTGGCCCAAAGTCTCAAAATCAAATGCCTGCCATTATTTCATGAGTGCAGTCCTCAGTGATTTGCCAGAAAAAAACGTACATTTAATGAAGGACACATTAAAAATCAGAAGCAAAAAGCTGGACATTCTGTGAGATTCTGTACAATTGAAAAGTATGAATGTATCATATTTTGTTGTTTCTATAATACACTTTTAAACCTGGATTAAAAGGAAAGAAATATACTTTAACAGAAATATGTTATTATTTCAAAAGACAAACCCACCTCCATAGGTATCACAAGGGATAAGAAACTAAGAGCAATGCTACTCAACACCAGAAGTCTAAACCTCAAGATGCACGCACTCGAAACTCTCCTTAGCATGGAGAACATCGATATTTGTGCAGTAACAGAAACCTGGTTCAAGGCTCCCAAGAGCACCCCAGCACTACCAGGTTTTACCTCATACCATGCTTTTCGGCCCAAAAACTCTGACCGAACCACAAAAGGAGGGGGAGTATCAATATTCGTCAAAGATACCCACACCTCCAGGTTGGTGGCACAGCACGAAGCATCGGAGACTATCCATGTGCAACTAACAGTGGGTAAAACTGACTTCCAGTTTATAGCCTGCTATAGACCACCCTCCCAAACCCAGGAACCCCACTCGGCCTTCCTGAGAACACTGGAAAATATGAAGGTCTCTCCAAACACCATTATATTGGGTGACTTCAACTACCCAAACATTGACTGGGAGCATTACTCTAGCTCCAACACCCTAGCCCAAAGGTTCCTAGAATTTATAAACTCAAATGCTATGGAACAACTTGTGACCACTCCCACAAGAGGGGAAAACATACTGGACCTGATCATCACCCAACATGGGGACTCTATGCTCCAGACCAGAAGTGTATCCCTCACTGGTAAGATCAGACCATAAATAAATCTCACTGGATATCCACATCCCGACCCCACCCCCTGCCCAGAAAACCACAGTGAAAAACTTCTCTAAAGCAAACTTCACACTACTCAAAACCGAGGTGGAATCCTTCAAAGCCCCCGGGCCTGTGGAAAATACGGCCCAGACCGCAGAATTCTTTATAAACGCATTCTATGAACACCTTCAGGAATGCATGGATCATGCAATCCCAAATAAAACTAAGACCCAATCCCCCAAAGGCAGGCATCCTGTCTGGTGGACCCCAGCCATAAACAAACTATACAATGGAAGAAGGAAGTTACTACATGATAGAGCAAAATCACAAAAAGGGAAGGAATCTCTGATCAGTATTACCAAAAAACTACGGGCACTCATAAAATCATCTAAGGCCAGCTTCGAGAGACAAATTGCACAGGACACTAAAGATAATCACAAAGCTTTCTTTAGTTATGTTAGGAACCTGGGTGGGAATTCCCAGATATGCTCAGAATTAGTCCAAAATGACAAAAAATACACTGAACCCACAGACATTGCCAACATCCTGGCCGACAGGTTCAGCGCAAACTCCCCCCCCTCCCCACCAAAAGAGCAAATATCTATTTCAACAGAGTGCTGCCCACCTGACATCTCAGATGCTCAGGTAAGAACCGCCCCTCCAAAGCAAAAAACACAGCATCAATGGGACCAGATGGTGTCCCGGGCTGCGTCCTACATGAACTCCAAGATGAGCTGAACCCAAACATAAAGTTACTGTTCAATCTCAGCCTTACTACAGGATATGTACCCAAAGAGTGGTGTACAGCAACAGTGGTCCCTCTCCACAAAGGTGGTGCCTCAACGGATCCTGGAAACTATCGCCCCATAAGCCTGACTAGCTTGGTCTGCAAAGCTATGCAAAGGATCATCATGGAACTCATAAATAAAGATATTGGGGACCTACAGACACTGGATCCTACCCAGTTCGGCTTTGTTAAGGGCAGATCCTGCCACTTAAACCTGGTCGATTTCCTTGAAACAGTCACCAAGGCCATTGACGAGGGGAAGGTGGTCCATACAGCCTACCTGGACCTCGCAAAAGCCTTCAATACAATACCCCACTCGAGCATCATAGATAAGCTATCCAGCTTAAATATAAACCCCTATGAAACTAGATGGGTTGCAAACTGGCTCAAGGACAGAACCCACATGGTTAGAATTGCTGGAGCCATGTCAGACTCCAAACCAGTTACAAGTGGCATCCCACAAGGCTCAGTCCTAGGACATCTCTTGTTCAGTATATATTTCTCGGAGGTACAGGCCAACACGGAAGGACTGTGGCTGACCAAGTTCGCAGATGACTGCAAACTGGGTGCCATAATCAACTCTCCAGCTGACACAAGCATCCTCCAAAAGGGTCTCATAGAAACAGACAACTGGTGCCAGAGCCATGGCCTCAAGCTAAATGCCAAAAAGTGTATAGTCATCCCCTTTGGCAAAAACGAAGTGCCCACAAATTACCACATAGGTGGTAATCCATTATGTACGGAAGAAGTAATTAGGGACCTGGGGACCCAAGCTGATAGCAATCTCTCATTTGACAACCACGTGGCCAAAGTTGTTAGAAAAACATTTTATATAGCCCACCTAATCATGAAGGGATTCACATCTAGATCAGGGGAGGTCATTGGGCTTCTTAACTCATCCCTCATCAGGCCCATAATTGAGTACAATGCCCCTTTTGGGATGTACCTTACCAGACACCTGCGTCAACTAGAAAGACCCCAAAAGTACCTCACCAAGAGGATCAAAGGGCTCAAACAGATGCCATATGCTGCCCGGTTAAAGAAACTCCAGATCTACTCGGTTGCATACCACCTCCTTAGAGGCGATCTGAGCCTAACGTATAAAGCCATGTCCAACCCGGAATTAATGGACATGCTGCACCTCAGAAAATCCAAATCCCATCGAGCTACGCGTTCGAGGGACTTGAAGCTCAGCACAGAAATAAATAGGACATGCTGGAGAGACAGATTCAGAACCCAGAGGCTCCCTTCACTCTGGAATAAAATCCCAGTCCAGGTTAGACAGAGTCCCTCACTGACTCTCTTCAAGAGGAATCTTGATGAGTGGATGGGAGATCGTAGGTTTACCCCAGGTATCACTTCTGTGTCACTGTTAGACAGAGGCGCACAGTAAACTAAACCTCAAAAAAGGGCATAGTAAAATTCATTTTAATGGGTGGCGAAAGCCAAACACACTCGGGCTAGGCTTACAAATGCCCTAGGGCAGATAGCCTAGTATGAACCTATGAACCTATGAACTTATAAAGATTGTTAGATGTGGTTTGCAAAACTCCGTCTCACAATATTCCCTCTTTCTATTGTTTAATTTCTTTACTTATCATAGATAAGCAAAGTTATAGATAAGTAAAGATTTTATGCCTCCTCTGTTTATTTTGCTTATCAGTACATTTGGATATTAAAGTGCGAAATTTACTAAGTGAAGATGGCCTGGTAGATGACCCGTGTATGATTGTAGACTACCTTGTAGATTACAGTTAGCATGTGATATCCTTTTTGGATGTGAGTAGATTCTGTTATTACTTTTGTGCTTTGTTGTATTTGATACATTCTATTATCTGTCTTTTTTTTTTTTTGTTACGTTTATTTTCTGTACTTTAGCATTTCAACATTTTACTTATTTTCTTCTGGCAGGCAAAAAGTTTATTATGAAGTTTTGTGTTTTTTCTTTTGTTTCTTGCTATTGTTCATGACATCTTTGCAGTTTCAAGACGATTTTTTAAAATGATGTTTCTAAAAACAAAGAACACTGGACTGCACAAATTCTCTGCGAACATGCATGGGTAATGGTGTTCAGAGTTTTGTCTGATTTGTTTCTTGAAATGTGAGAGCCCTTTCTTCACCATTCAAAAGGCGATAGGTCTTTGTCACATTAAAACATAAGAAAGTAGAAATCATATCCTTCTAAGAAATGACATTAATGCTAAAAGAAGCAAGACAAAATGTAGTAGATGGGAGTAAGAATGTACAAGGAGGTGTATTAACTTTGCATAGTGTACAAAAAGTGGGTGAGAATGAAACGAAATAAAAAAAAATCCACACACACTGACAAGTGTACTTGACAACTTCTTCGCTCAAGCATCAGGGACAAAGCCGATAATGTGAAGAAGGACAGGGAAGATGTGCAATACTCGGTCTGTTTCTCTGAAAAAAAAGTTTACATTTTGACTGTTTACAGGTACCCTGATAATATACATAGCTTTCTATCTAAAAATATATTATTGGGAAATTTGAGAAAAAGATATACAATTTGTTCAAAAAAATCCACGAATATACACTGATGGTAGACAACAAAATGTTGCTGTAATATTGTATTGTTGCAGTAGTGCTAACACTTGGGATATCTGCACAAGGTTTGATGTCTGCTCTGAATTCCACTACTTTTCAGTATTTCTCCTGTAAGGAGGGCAAATACCTAGACCCCCGGACATCTGCAGCTCTGTGATAAAAGTGGCATAAGACATCTTCCTGCATCATCTTTAGTTCCTATTTGCCACATTACTCAAGAAGATTGATGCAAGTTACTTTAGTGTTTTCAATCCATTGGTTTCGTTTGACTTCCAGAATATAGATAAGTATCCTACTGAGGGGGAAATCTTTTCATACTTTTTTGCATGTTTAAAAAGCTTAGGAGATATCATGCATCTGGGGATATGTATGTCCAAATGTAAAGTTAATAGTTGTATTGCTATAGCATATACTCTCATAATCAAGTGCAAGTATGAGCGTGAGTGCGTTTTTCCCAGAGACAGAGCACAGTGTGCTCATTATCCTGTTCACATTGTGCTATATTCAAGCAGAAAGCCATCGAGAGTGGAGCCAAGCCTGTCCAACTCTACTTGAAACAAAAAAAGCTCCACTGCTTGTCCAGAACTGTCATTGTATCAAACAAGTCATTCATGTATGCCCCACTTAAAAAGCATAAGATGAAACACCCACAAGAGAAAGATTCCCATGATGCCAACAACATAGCACTGGCGTTTGACAGTAACCCTAGGTGTAACAGTAACCCTAGGTGTGAGGGTATTGAGTCTAGTAAGCTGCTTTTACAACCTCTAATTCTAATACTTCATTAGATTAAAACCTCTAGTGATGCCAGTCAGGATGCCACCGTGAATTTGGACCAGAGCTTGTCCTCTTAAAAGAAATTTCTCACCTGTTAGTCTGTCCAGACATCTGTCTGCAGTCCTCTTGCTCTGATAATCATTTTTTGACAACCAAGGGTAATATTTCACTAATTCCTGCTTGTGATGATTTTCACAGGTTGAAAGCAGGGGCCATTGACTTCTACTTGTAACCAGAGACCTCCAATGCAGTCACCATCCCTAGAATTGGGACAAGATATCCAAGGCTCAAATGTCCCATCATCTTGTCTTAACATGAGCTAGGTGAGCCCTTCTCCCATCCCTCTTTTCAACTCTTGATGAGACTGGATCAGGACTTTGTGTTTTTTCTTAAGATCCTGCAGCCATTTTTGATTGCTCATCAGTGTCAGGAGTCCCTACTCATAAAAAGACCCCCTCATGAAATCCAATTCTTCTAATAGCAAGAAAGAGAAATTCTCCTTGACTGCCAAAGGTGGTTTCAAAAACTAAGCAAAAGGTCTGTGTAAAAACTGAAACATACCACCACAGGCTACTAAAAATTATGCTTTTCAGAATAAAATAAAAACTTTAATTGTTAAGATTTAAAATGAGACGTAAAGCAATAAAGCAAAGCCCTTGTTGATTTGTATATGATAAAGGCTTTTGGCTAAAAGCCTTACTTAGATAATCCTATTTTATTCTGAAGAGCATAATTTTTTGTAGCCTGTGGTGGTGTGTTTCAGTTTTTACACAATTCTTCCAATAGAGGCAGATGAATCAGTCAGTGTGGGCCAGATGTCTACCACTGTTGTCTACTTTTCAAACACTGACAACACCTTATAATCTCCTTCTCTAGCAAAGGATTCCTTATTTGGTAATACCCCAATAAGAATGAATAATCACTTTAAATGGTAAAAGACTGGCACAATCTCACATACCAAGCTGGCAAGTACTCTATCAAGTGTGTCTGTGATTCTGTGTGTGACGACCGTGCTCTGGCCCAGCAATCAAGGAGCCTCAATCCTCACCACTAACACTAGGGAGGTCATCTCATAGAAGAGGAAAGGATAACTAATACACACAGTAAAGTACAATTTCCCTTACGTGCACACAGGGATCACAGTCAGTCTGAGGCTGGTTGCTCCCTTGCTCTCCAGGTCCTCAATAAGACTCCCCACTGGCACAGCTATAGGGTCCAGATCTCAGCCTAGCTGGCAAGCTAACCTCCAGTACCCTCTCTGTCCAACCAGTGCTTCGTGTCCCTGCCCAGGTAGCTGACACACCACACACACACTTTGAGAAGAGGTTATACAACCACACAGGCCCTCCTGGGAAAAAGGCTGGCACAGGTTCTTCAGCTATGGCCCTTTACCCAGGCTATACGGTAGTAATTACTGCCACCACCAGCTAATAAATATCAGCAACTCAAAGGCCCTTAAAAGGGTGTCCAGTTATTACTGTGCAGTATTATTATCCAATGGTAGTACGACTAACAGTCAAGGCTTACTTTAGAGTGACCTATTACAATAACCTCTATAAATATGCAATGTACTCTAGAGCTTATCTCTACACAAATCAGCCACAGGTAGAAGGTGTTAAAAGTATTTAATAATAAATAATTAAAACACAAGACAAAACTACTACACCACAGAGATATCTAAGAGTTCAGAGATCACACAGAAACTTAAAATAATACAGTAGGATAGGTCTGATTTCAAAGAAAAATACCTAATTAATCTTTACTAGCTTTAACTGTTCCTACAAAAAATCACAGTGCTAAAACTTACATGTGAGCACAAGGCAGAGTGCTGATAAGTTAGATGTCCAAAGTCAAAATGCTCTCAGTCTCTTGTGAGAAATAGTATTTAAACTTTACTAACAAACATGTTTGCTGGGTCCCTCCCCAAATTACATAATTTTTGACACAAGTTTTCCCATGCAATCAAACTGCATTATTTAGCAATCTTAACACCTGCACAGAAACTTACAACAATAGAAGGCATTTTGCATGTATATTCTAACAGAAACTAGAGCAATAAAGCACCCTCCACATCTAAATTCTGGTTATAAACTTTAGCCTTAAAACAATGGGTATGAAACCTTCATCCAGCCGCGCTGGAGCCAAATTGTAAAACATTAAAGAGATTCATAAGATCTTTTCAACTTAGAAAGACACATTTGAAATACTTGGCTTGGTTTTCCATACAGCAGATGGCAATGTTGCAACAATCTTGAAGTTCACATTTTACAGTGTTTTCTTACATTAAAACACACAAGCCTGTATTTTACATTTATTTATACAGTCGATAGAATTATGTATCAAATTCTATTTGACTAGGCTGGCAGCCTTCGCCCATCTCTCCCCAATCGTCACATACCCCCCCCCCCCCGGGGAACTCAAGCAAGTTTTTCAAGTGCCTCTTGAGAAACATTGCTTGAGAGTGTCAGGTCTGTCTGGGTGTACCTCACCCCATTCCCTGTCTTGAGAGCCCATCTGCATTGCGATTGCTACTCCCACTCTGGTGCTGCACTGACATATCATATGCTTTCAACCCCAGACTCCATCTTAGCAACTTGGCATTTTGCTGACTGGCTATGTTTAACCATGTTAGATGATTGTGATCTGTCATCACAGTGATTTTTCTTCCATACAGATAAGGCTTAAGTTTTTGTAGTGTCCACACTATGGCTAGACATTCCTTTTCTACTGCTGCATAGCATTCCTCCCTGAGTTGGAGCCTACGACTGAGATAAACAGATAAACCACTGGGTGCTCTTCTCCCTCTGAAGAAATCTGGCTAAGTACAGCCCCCACCTCATAGTTTGAAGCATCCACCTGCACAAAAATTCTTTGCTATAGTCTGGACTGGCTAACACAGGGGGTCCTCCCAAAGCTTCCTTAAGCTTATGAAATGCCTGCTCACATGCTGCGGTCCACATCACCTTATCTGGCTTGTTCTTCCTTGACAGGTCTGCGAGGGGAGCAGCTATGGTACTGTAATTGGGAAATAACTTTCTGTAGTAACCTGCTGTCCCCAAGAATGACCTCAACTGCTTTTGGTAACAGGTGCAGGCCATGCCTGAATAGCTTCCACTTTGTCAGGTTGTAGCCTTATCTTACCACTCCCCACTCTATGTCCTAGGTAGGAGACCTCTGTCATACCCACCTGACATTTGCTCGGCTTAATGGTCAACCCTGCCCTCTGTAGTCTGCCCAGCACCTCCCTGACATGCTGAAGGTGCTCTCACCAGGAATGGCTGTAGATAGTAATATCATCCATGTAAGCAAGGGCAAACCCTCCTGCTCCTGCTAAGATATGATCTACCAGCCTCTGGAAAGTCACTGTGGCATTCTTCATCCCAAAGGGCATCGTTGTGAACTCATAAAAGCCAAAAGGAGTTACAAAGGCTGACTTCTCTCTAGCACTGGGAGTCAAGTACACCTGCCAGTAACCCTTGGTAAGATCAATGGTTATAAGATACTTAGCCCCACCCAGCTGCTCTAGGGCCTCAACTGTCCTAGGCATGGGGTAAGCATCTGACTCTTTGTGACTATTTAATTTTCTGTAATCCACACAGAACCTGGTGCTGCCATCCTTCTTTGGCACCAACACCACTGGTGAGGCCCAGGGACTGTTGGATTCTTGAATCACTCCTAGTTCCAACATCTCCTGTACTTCCTCCCTCAGAGTCTGACTCTCTCAGGCACCCTATAAGGGGCCTGCCTGATAGGCCTTTGGGGTCCTGTATCTACCGGGTGCTGCACCAGGTGAGTGCTCCCTGGTTTCTTGGTGAACATGCCCCCAAACTCCTGCAACACTGCTCAGATTTCTCGAACTTGGGTAGGAGATAGCTGCTGGGACATTGCTACCCCTTCCACCACCCTACCACCGAGGTGTCAGCCCGAGCCTCACTGAGGAGATCAATCACAAAATCTCCCTCAGACTCCTCCTGCAACCCACTGCAAATACTTAGCACAAGGGCCTCCCTATCATGGTAAGGTTTCATCATGTTAACATGATACAATTTGTGCCCCTGCTGTCTGCCTAGCACTTCTACCATGTAGTTAATATCACTTACTCTTCTTACCACCTTGTAGGGTCCCTCCCAAGCTGCTTGCAACTTGTTGTGTCTGACAGGAATGAGAACCATCACCTGCTGCTCTACAGCATACTCTCTAGCTCGAGCATTCCTGTCATACCAGACCTTTTCCTGTTGTTGGGCTTCTGCCAGGTTCTTCTGGGCCAGGCCCATGAGTTCCCTGAGTCTTGTCCTGAAGTTCAGGACATATGCCACAACAGACTCCTTGTGAGACTCACACTCACCTTCCCACTCATCTCAAATTAAATCTAGAGGTCCCCTCACCCTATGCCCATACAGCAACTCAAATGGTGAAAAGCCTGTGGCTTCCTGGGGAACCTCTCTGTAAGCAAACAACAGATGGGGCAAATATTTGTCCCACTCCCTCTTAAACTGATCTGCAAATGCCCATAGTATGGACTTGATTGTAGAGTTTGACCTGTCATCAAGACTATTAGTCTGGGGATGGTAGGGGGTGGTCTTCATGTGCTTCACCCCACAGGACTTCCACAAACAAGCCAGCAGGTCTGACATAAAATTGGCACCTCTGTCAGACAGTATTTCCTTTGGGAAACCTACCCTGCTGAAAATCTCTAGCAAAGCATTTGCCACCTTCTCGGCCTCAATGGAGGACAAAGCCACTGCTTCAGGGTATCGTGTAGCACAATCTACAATCACTAGGATATACATTTTCCCTGTGGAACTTGGGGTACTCAGAGGACCCACAATATCCATAGCTACCCTCTGAAATGGCTCCTCAATCACAGGCAATGGCATCAAAGGAGCTTTCACCTTGTCTCCTGCCTTGTCTACCTTTTGGCACTGCTCACAGGTCCTGCAGTACCCTGTTACATCTCTGGAAATTCCAGGCCAATAGAAGTTTTGCATAACACACCTCTTTGTACGTTTTATGCCCATATGATCTGCAAAGGGAATATCATGGGCTATGGCTAGAAGTGCCAGATGGTAAGCTCTAGGCACTACCAACTGCTGTACTCTCTCACCTATTAGTCCTCTCTCAGGGGTCCACTCTCTGTACAGTAACCCTTTGTTCCAGTATACAGATTCCCCCTTCCCTTGAGAATCAGGTGCCTCCCTAGCTACCTGCCACAGGCCTTGCAATGTAGGGTCTGAGAACTGAGCCTGGCTCAAGTCTCTCCTTGTAACCCTTCCCAGCTCCCCTTCCACAGGAAATCTGGCATCCTCTGACAGTGGTGCCTCACTGTCAGCCTGGGTACTACTACTCACCTCTACCTTTGCAGTTACCTTGTCTAAGGGAACATCAGTACCCACAAGCAGCTGTGGCTCACATTCAGTCTCACTGCTACAGCATAGCTCACTCCCTGAAGTAAACACCTCAGCAGTCGTGGGTGCAAGTATGCAGTCTGCCTGGGTCTCCTCCAGGCTACCAGACCCACATGCTTGTCTCCTAGCCTCACTGCATGTAACTGCATAAGTACATAGTACTGCCTCATCCAAATCCTTCCCTGTCAGGACATCTGCAGGATGGCAGTTCCATACCCCTGTTGTCTCAAGACAACCCACTGTTGGCATTTTGTCTTTCCCACTTACTGGCTCCCTCACCTTTGGTTCCCCACCTTGCCTCCATGGACACCTGTAGGCCACATGGCCCCACTGGTTGCATTCAAAACATTTAACCCTAGCTCCTGGACGTGTGCCTGGACTAGTGTCTTCCCCTGCTACTGGCAGATTCTGTTGGGGCAGTCTGTGCTGCCCACCATGGGTTTCTTTAGTCCCATGAGCAGTGCTGGGGGTCCCTTTCCCATGCAGGGCTGCCCTGCTTGCTAGGTATAGGTCTCCCTTCTTCCCCAACTCCTCTGAAATAGCACAATGCCTGAGGACATGAGGATCTGGTTAACTGATAGACAAAGTGCTAAGGGCTTGTTCCCTTACCAAAAGGTCTGCCAGCCCTTCAAATGTGGTGACCTGACATCCACTCACCAGCTATGAAAATAAGTGCTCAGTTCAGCGACATATTCACATACATTTTCATCTGCTTTGCGTCTATGCTCACAAAACGTTTTCCTGTACATTTCAGGTGTTAGCTTAAAACATTCTAACAAATGTCTTTTTACAGCAGTATAATCAAAACAGTCAGTGTCATGCATTTTTGCTAAAGAAGTTACAGCTTTACCATGGAGTAAGAGGGTCAGGAACCCTACCCAGAGCCCTTGGGCAACTTCATACTGTTTACATACCTGCTCAAACATATGAATGAAGCTATCAAAATTATCCCCCTGTTTAAACTGTGGAAGAATTTTATTGACCTTTTGTGCTTCTGAGGTCCGGTTACTCCCTTCCCCATTATCTCCATGACTCTGGCGAAGAGTCACCATTTCCCTCTCATGCCTCCTCTGCCATTCATTTTCCTCAGCTTTTAGACTCCTCATTTTCTTGGCTGCTTCTAGTTCCATATGCCTGGCCTCCAACTCCAGTCTCTTTAGCTCCAGCTGGATTTTTAAGTCCACTGCAAAAAGGTTGAGCTGTCCATTCTCGGAGGATATTGTATCTCCACTGTCAGTCTGATTGTCCTCCAGGCTGCTGTTTTCTGATGCAGCTGTAACCAAGGCTGCAGTCAGGTCTGCTTTAGTCAGGTTTCCATGCACCAGTCCCCTAGGCTGGCACATCTCCGCCAGCTGGCTCCTTGTCAGCTTTCCATACTCTTCTGCTGACAATGCTGCCTTCTCACCCTGACTAACACTAAGCTAACAAAAGAAATAAAACAATTGTGATCTGAACTCTGAGTATACACTGCATGGCTGTTTTAGAGTACAAAACACTTTTAGAGATCACTGTACATAAGCTACAGGAATTTACTTTACCCACACCACTACAAGCCAGTTAGTATGTGAAGTAGATCCCACCACTGCCAAACACTTGTGATGACCGTGCCCTGGCCCAGCAATCAAGGAGCCTCAATCCTCACCACTAACACCAGGGAGGTCGTCTCATAGAAGAGGAAAGGATAACTAATACACACAGTAAAGTACAATTTCCCTTAAGTGCACACAGAGATCACATTCAGTCTGGGGCTGGTTGCTCCCTTGCTCTCCAGGTCCCCAATAAGACTCCCCCACTGGCACAGCTATAGGGTCCAGATCTCAGCCTAGCTGGCAAGCTAACCTCCAGTACCCTCAGTCCAACCATTGCTTCGTGTCCCTGCCCAGGTAGCTGACACACCACACACACACTTTGAGAAGAGGTTATACAACCACACAGACCCTCCTGGGAAAAAGGCTGGCACAGGTTCTTCATTTGTGCCCCTTTACCCAGGCTATATGGTAGTAATTACTGCCACCACCAGCTAATAAATAACCACTACTCAAAGGCCCTTAAAAGGGTGTCCAATTATTACTGTGCAATATTATTATCCAATGATAGTATGACTAACAGTCAAGGCTTACTTTAGACTGGCCTATTACAACAATCTCTATAAATATGCACTGTACTCTAGAGCTTATTTCTACACAAATCAGCCACAGGTAGAAGGTTTTAAAAGTATTTAATAAAAAATAATTAAAACATAAGACAAAACCACTACACCACAGAGATATCTAAGAGTTCAGAGATCACACAGAAACTTAAAATAATACGGTAGGACAGGTCTGATTTTCAAAGAAAAATACCTAATTAATCTTTACTAGCTTTAACTATTCCTACAAGGAATCACAGTGCTAAAACTTGCATGTGAGCACAAGGCAGAGTGCTGATAGATGTCCAAAGTCAAAATGCTCTCAGTCTCTTGTAAGAAATAGTATTTAAACATTTCTAACAAACATGTTTTCTGGGTCCCTCCCCAAATTACATAATTTTTGACACTTAAGTTTTCCCGGGCAAACAAACTGCATTATTTAGTAATCTAACACCTGCACTAAACTTACAACAATAGAAGACTTTTCACATGTATATTCTAACAGAAACTAGAGCAATAAAGCACCTTCCACATCTAAATTCTAGTCATAAACTTTAGCCTTAAAACAATGGGCATGAAACCTTCATCCAGCCGCACTGCAGCCGAATTGTAAAACATTAAAGAGATTCATAAGATCTTTTCAACTTAGAAAGACACATTTGAAATACTTGGCTTGGTTTTCCTTACAGCAGATGGCAATGTTGCAACAATCTTGAAGTTCACATTTTACAGTGTTTTCTTACATTTAAAAACACAAGCCTGTATTTTACATTTATTTATACAATTGATAGAGTTATGTATCAAATTCTATTTGAGTAGGCTGGCAGCCTTCGCCCATCTCTCCCCAATCGTGACACTGTGGCTTCATAATATAGAGTGGCATCAGCAGGGTCAGTCATTAGGAGATGTGCCTGCTTGAGGAATTATCCTGACAGAACTTGTAAAGTCACAGCTCTTTAATATATCTTTAGAAAAGGAGCTGCTATTTGGACCCCCTGCTGAACAGGTGTTTAATGACCTGGAAAAGTCAGAGAAGATTGTACAGTCTGTGAAACAACTGTTTCACTCCTGTGCCAAATACAGTAGTAACTACACTACTACCCTTTCACTGGGTATAAGGCAATAGTAAGCAGCTAAAAGGGAAGAAAACCAAGTATTGCAACACTTTATAGCCTCTAACAGCTGCAGTTACAGACATAGACGTCCATGATCTACAAGGCAGCCAAACATAGTCTTTACTGCTATGTCTAAGTAAGACAGAATCACATGACATCCTGCATGCACAGCAGCTGCATGGGATCCTTTTTGGCTCCACTGCACTTGTTTGTAATGAATCCATCCTTAATCATCCCCATCACCTGACCAATGTATCTCTTTAGTCCAGGACTTCACAAGCATGGAAGTCCTTATCGTAAGCCCCAGGGGGAAGTGTGTGTGGATAAGAGATCAGAGCATCCTGAAACTGCTCCATCCTGACAGCTATGGATGATGTTTGTAAATACTCTATCTACTGTCCCTTCTATTTTCCAGTGCACATTGCATATGTACATGCCTGTGGAGTATCTCACTGACCTTCATCAGTTACTCATAGTTCTTGGCTGTAAACCCAGTGGCTACCCCTGGATAGGTTAGCTGTCAAAAATAATACTTCCTGTCCCTGTGGTTAACTGGACAGGGATCAAATTTGCAAACGGAACCTGGGTCATCCGGTTCACGATTAGAGCTCCTTCCCTATATGCCATGGAGCCAGCAGTCTTCATAAAGACAGACTGCACAATACATTGCAAGTGTTTTTGCAGTTAACCTGCCCACCCCACCACACAGCACACAACATTTATATTTTAACTTGTAAGTCACAAAACCTCTGAAATGGGAAAAATGTTCTGTTTTATAGGGAAATAGATTTTTTTTATTTCATTTGTGGTGGTATGACCTCAGAGATAAGATATTAAAATGGTGAGGAACAGTTACACACATAATGAACATTGGGAAGCTTGACATCTGACATTAGTATTTTCTGTATTCGCTATTTTTAAAAATGTTTTCTTTTTTATTTATTCTTTTTTGTAATATGACCATGTTATTTTTTTCTGTATTTTAGCACTCTGTTTTTTTAAGAATTTGTACTCTGTTTTAGTCATCGTCGCAGAAAGACCAGGAAACCATGAACGTTGGTCTTCCATGTCTTACCTGAGGTACTGTTCCATTCTGTCAGTCAGTTCCAGAACCCTCATCTTTGTTTGGCTTGACTCTGTTGTTAAGCTGGCTTTGAATCATCCCAGTTATTGCCATACAGACCCCCACTTCCAGATAACAAATCACACTGTCTTGTGAATTTGAGAATATAAAGTCTAAATACTGCTGTTTTTTAAAACAGGCTGTAGCACTACGTGTTTTGAACAGTCCTTTGCAGAACATCTCTGCTGTTAGGAAAGGCTGCACTAAAGGTATTCCACTTAACGTATTATTCTGTAAATCTGTGTATCGCCACTTATTGTCAGTTTAAATATCAGCTACTATTTCTACCTGTTGTAGAGTTACTTTTCTAGGCTGCTCCTTTGGAAGGAGCAGAAAAAAAATAATTTTCTAAACACAGTCATAGTTTTCATTAAGTGTTACGTTTGAAAAATTATGAATAAACAATATTACTGTCCATTGTTTTTTTCTTGTGCATTGTTGGTTCTTCTGTTTCTGCTTGTCTGTAAAGCTGCTTCTCTGAGATTTTCCTAGAAAAGATAACGGTAATTTCAGAGTGCAGTATCAGCAACACTACTGGCTAATGTGTCTGTGTGTGTGTGTGTGTGTGTGTGTGTGTGTGTGTGTGTGTGTGTGTGTGTGTGTGTGTGTGTGTGTGTATATATATATATATATATATATATATATATATATAAAAGATGCTCAGGTAAGAACTGCCCTCTCCAAAGCAAAAAACACAGCATCAGTGGGACCAGACGGTGTCCCGGGCTGCGTCCTACATGAACTCCAAGAAGAGCTAAACCCAAACATAAAACTACTGTTCAATCTCAGCCTTACTACAGGATATGTACCCAAAGAGTGGCGTACAGCAACAGTGGTCCCTCTCCACAAAGGTGGTGCCTCAACGGATCCTGGAAACTATCGCCCCATAAGCCTGACTAGCTTGGTCTGCAAAGCTATGGAAAGGATCATCATGGACCTCATAAATAAAGATATTTGGGACCTACAGACACTGGATCCTACCCAGTTTGGCTTTAAGGGCAGATCCTGCCTCTTAAACCTGGTTGATTTCTTTGAAACAGTCATTAAGGCCATTGACGAGGGGAAGGTGGTCCACACAGCCTACCTGGACCTCGCAAAAGCCTTCGATACAATACCCCACTCAGGCATTATAGATAAGCTCACCAGCTTAAATATAAACCCCTATGTCACTAGATGGGTTGCAAACTGGCTCAAGGACAGAACCCACATGGTTAGAATTGCTGGAGCCATGTCAGACTCCAAACCAGTTAAAAGTGGCATCCCACAAGGCTCAGTCCTGGGACCTCTCTTGTTCGGTATATATTTCTTGGAGGTACAGGCCAACACAGAAGGACTGTGGCTGACCAAGTTTGCAGATGACTGCAAACTGGGTGCCATAATCGACACTCCAGCCGACACAAGCATCCTCCAAAAGGGCCTCATAGAAACAGACAACTGGTGCCAGAGCCATGGCCTCAAGCTAAAAGTCAAAAAGTGTATAGTCATCCCCTTTGCAAAAACAAAGTGCCCACAAATTACCACATAGGTGGTAATCCATTAAGTACAGAAGAAGTAATTAGGGACCTGGGGACCCAGGCTGATAGCAATCTCTCATTTGACAACCACATGGCCAAAGTGGTTAGAAAAACATTTTATATAGCCCACCTAATCATGAAGGGATTCACATCTAGATCAGGAGGTCATCGTGCCTCTTTACTCATCCCTCATCAGGCCCATAATTGAGTACAATGCCCCTTTTGGGATGTACCTTACCAGACACCTGCAGCAACTAGAAAGACCCCAAAAGCACCTCACCAAGAGGATCAAAGGGCTCAAACAGATGCCATATGCTGCCCGGTTAAAGAAACTCCAGCTCTACTCAGTGGCATACCGCCTGCTCAGAGGCGATCTGTGCCTGACATATAAAGCCATGTCCAACCCAGAATTAATGGACATGCTGCAACTCAGAAACTCCAAATCCCATCGAGCTAAGCGCTCGAGAGACTTGAACCTCAGCACTGAAATAAATAGGACATGCTGGAGGGACAGATTCATAACCCAGAGGCTCCCTTCACTCTGGAATAAAATCCCAGTCCAGGTTAGGCAGAGTCCCTCATTGACTCTCTTCAAGAGGAATCTTGATGAGTGGATGGGAGATCGTAGGTTTACCTCGGGTATCACTTCTGTGTCACTGTTAGACAGAGGCACAGTATACTAACCTCGAAAAAGGGCATAGCAAAATTAATTTAAAATGGGTGGCGAAAGCCAAACACACTCTGGCTAGGCTTATAAATGCCCTAGGGCAGATAGCCTAGTATGAACCTATGAACCTATATATATTGCTAGAAGAAAGCTGGCATTCACATTAAGATCAATAATAAAGCAGCTAAATCACCGTAAAGTATACATTTTACCATTATCAGAATTTCATAGAGCCTGTTTGCATAGATGGCATATTCAAAATTTGTAGTAGTCTTAAAACAGTATCAACTTTTTCTTAAACGGGTATATGTTAAGGTGCTTTTAAAATGTGCACCAGGAAGAAGTAAGGTGCAAGGAATCTTATCTACTTGCAACCTGAATTTGTCAGTTAGGCACTGTGTTGAGAAAGGAGAAGAACGCTTAAAAGTTCTCTATTTTTTTAAAAAGAGGCTTCAGAGATCAACACTTCGGAGAATGTGACCTTCATGAGGAGAGTGTAGGTTACTTTTTGTGGGGTTCTGACAGTTGAAGCTGGCACAGAAAAGCAGTCGAGCATGTTTGTTTGTCAAGAACACTATGAAATCCTGGTCTTTCATTCTGAAACAGCAGATATGTGGAGTGTGGCCAGAGTAAATGTTTTTCTGTTAAAGTCACAATGTGTTGCTATTTCTTATTTGATTTATGAATAATTTTACTGCTGATTTTTAGTGCATGTATGTGAAGAATCTGCCAACATGCATTTCTAGTTCTGCTCTGGATAAAGTAGAAAAAAAAAATAACAATTGATAGTTGTACGTTATGAAACAGTCTGACTTTCACCACGTTTTAATTATATTTTTTCTGGAAAATAACCCATTACTTCATTTGTTATTATTGTTCAGAACAATGGATTAAGTATTACCCAGACATCAGACCTATTCCTTGGGTTTCTGAAATACCTTTGTGTGTGTAAGAAAGCCTTCTCTTTGTCAACATTGAGTTGAATGAGTCATTTTAGTGTGTGTGTGTATCTGGAAGTGAAGATAGCTAGTTTCCTGGTTGCTGCTCATCATTGTTGTCTTGACAACAGCTTTGTTTGCCTTTTTTCAGGGTGTGTAATTTTCTGGCTTTCAGATGTGTAATATGTTTACCTCTGCTCACTTGCTGTTATGCTTTTCATGGATTCCGTAATTCACATCACTTTTTTAATCCTGTCTTTTTTCTCCAATGCCTATAAACACATTATTTCTCTTGCTTTCTCTTTCACCCCCAGCCCTCTTTATTGCCCACATTGACATTCTTTTACCCCAGACAGCACCAGCAGACCTTAAGGGCATGGCCACTTACTGCTCATGTGCCTCAGGTTTTGTGCTCGTTTCTATAGTAGCTGCTGGCATTGACTGTGGCATCATTACTAGTACTACAAGAAATATTTTCATCAGACCTCTGTTGCAGTCCCTTCAACTACTTCTGTAACCCCCAGCAACTTAAAAGATCATGTCAATTCAGCTGTAAGAAAACTATAAAGTGAACAAAGGAAAGCATAATTGTAGAGATACTTGTGCTCTGTAGGAAAACAGCACCCCATGACCTCAGCTGAACTAACAGTAACAAAAATAAAGGAAGATTTTCTCTCTTCTTGAAGCTGTCACATTTGTCTGTGTGGTCTTAGTACTACAGTTACTCACACTTACATACACAACATAACAAAGAGAACCTGAAATGTGTGCACTTATACAACAAAACATTATACAGGTGCTATAAAAATGGTTTCTGAGCTCGGTAAAGCTTCTTGGGTTGTATACATACCTCTGAACCTCTTGGAGCAAAAAATCTGGACAAAGCCATAAATAAAAGTGGGACAAAGGCCGAAAAAAGGGACAATTTTTAAATATTGCTCTTAGAACTTAGAAAGTTGATAGAATAACAAGTAGCATGAATCTTCTGAATGGTATGAATCTGAAACTCAAATGTCTGTCATTAGTCTTAAACTTCAATCTTTAATGATTTGCAACTAATTTGCCAGAAAACCACAATTTTATGAAAAACAGACCAAAAGTATGAGGCAAAAATCTGGACATTCTGCGAAAATCTGTACAGTCGAGAGTTATGGTTGTATACAAAATTTACAAGGCTTGCTGAGACCATTCAGGTCTGCAGGGTTATTGTAGTAAAAGGAGGTGTGAAAGACATTTTCAGTTTATACTTTCTGTGATGTACTTTATAGTCACTGATAAAGCACTCCTGTATTTCAGAAGTCTGGACTGAGCTGTGAGAGTCCTTTTTATTGTATTCTTCATGCCTGCAAATATTGGACCTTGTGTCAAAAAGAGATTTGATTTTTTTTTTTCTACTTGGAAATGTTGCTGTCTTAGACCTTTAACTAACTGAATAGGAAACCATGGCAGTTTAAATTAATCTCTTAGCTAGATAATAAATAATATATGGAGAAAGATATACAGTTGGGAACAAGTGGCCTAAATGCTAAAAGCTACATAGCACAGAAAATTTGCATTGCTAAAAGTGGTTGCTAAGCTGGGGGGACTTTGCTCCCAGTACAGAGTAGCTTCGGAGTTGATTATCATTAATCTGGAGTAACGGGCACTGCTTCCTGCTTGGTAGGATTAGGGGACTCTGCCTCCTGTATTAAACATGCATTTTTTCAGTTTTCATTGAACCCAGTTATAGACTTTTTTTTAAGCCATGCAGCATTATTTGAGCCAGCATTTTTCAATCAAATATCCTAGAATGACTCTAAACCCTAATGACTTTTTGTGTATTACTACCTCAGGTAGCAAGTCATTTAACCAGACATTGCTCCCGAGTCACCCCTGAAAGGGACTATGTGTCCAGTGTGCCTAACTGGTAAACATATTATTATTATTATTATTATGTTCCTCATAAAGTGTAACATGCTTATGAGGACATACTTTATTAAGTACATAAACTATGCATGTACAAAGATTCACTGCTACAAATTATATATGGTCTAGTATTTAAAGACCTTTCACTGTAAAATAAATAAATAAAAATAAAAAAATAAGAAAGTCCTCCTCTTTCTGACCCTTTTTAAAGTCCAGTGCTATGATGCTTAGTGCTTGGAAGATGATAGGTCTATACCTTGGGTTGAGTCTGAAAATGGTCCAGAAGGATCATCTTACCCCCACGATTACTAGGTTGCTAAGTACATTCCATAAATAAATGGAGAGCTGTTTTGTTACACTGATTTTGCTTAGCAGTATTACTTGTTCACTGAAGGAAAAACAAATTTTCTGCCTGCATCTACATTGGTTTATGCTGTGTACTCCTGTTTCCTCCTACATCCCAAGAGCAGGCTGTAGGTAACTTGGAGATCTTCCAAATTGCCAGTTGTGTGAGCCACGTATAACTAATTGAAGCAGTGCACACTTCCTGCAGTAGACTGGCATCCAATTCAGGATCAGTTTGCCTGTGTTGCACCCATTGAGTGGTGGGTTAGGCATCATCTCCCCAATGACTTTGCATTAGATTAAGTCAATAATTGGAGTTTAAACAGATTTTAGCAAACGTTTTCTGATGTACTTATTCTGAAGTCTCGAATTTTAAAGACAATATACCACTGAATGGAAATGCACTCCCATCATTAAAATGAAACCAGTATATACTATCTGAACAAATGAACTAGTAAGTCTTTTCTCCTGTGTTATTTTTTATTGCTTATGTATTCTGTATGATATTGTTTGCATGCCTCAGTAAAACACATATTCCTGTCTGAAGAGGCTTTTCAGCATTTACTTGATTACAGATGTTCTTCATGTTTCACTGTTGTAGTCAATACATTTGGTTATCTGCTTGCAAGTAGCCCTCAGTCGGCCTAATTAAAGTCTTGGGTCCTGCGTCGGCTGCTGTCCTCTCTTCCATGATGTCCGGTCGTCAGGGGTATAAAACATGCAGCCGACACCATTACATCAGTCTTTCTTGCCGTGTGGTGCCCAAAGCAGAAGCAGTTCGCAAGTGCCAGTCGGCCGACTCCTGAAATTTTCGTTTTCGAGTTTCAGAACCGAAGTCTTCAACTAAAGCTAAGTACCCCATTGGGGAAACTTTTTCTTGCTCCTTACCGATGTCAGTAAAAGTTAATAATTGCATTACTTGTGGAAAGCAAATACCTCAAAGATTTTCATTCGTACTGTATTCCTTGCCTAGGCCCTGACCACGATGTACCTTGCTGTCAGTTTTGTGCTTCAGTGCACTATCCGTTGTCGGTATATTTTCACCTCTAAATATTTTGGTTCTCTGTTTAATTATCCAGAAATGTCGTTGGTTAGCTATATGACTATAGGGATTCCAAAAAAATGCAAAGATAAAGACAGAGACAGGCCGCTGAGGTCCAAAACTGCCGACGACATTTCTACTAAGCCGGTCACCAGTTCGCCGGTACTCAGTGAGGTGCTTTTGGAGCCCCTGATACCTGCTACGTCTGATTCACAGGCCTCTACTGAGACCCATTCGGAGTCCGGTATGCCACGTGATGCTTCAACTATGGAACCCGTAGATGTCTCTTCCTTGGATGGGTCCCGAGCCGCTGTGCAGGCACTGGCTTCTGAGGGTATATTCAGGCCTATGGACTTGCATATTAAACTGATGCCTCCTTCTTCACTTAGGTCTAAATATCAAACCATGCCTAAAAAAATGACGCCCAGGCAACATGCTCAGGCCTCTTTGCCTAAAAAAACAAATGATAAGAATGGCTGAAGATTTAATAACTCTAATCAGGGGTAGCCAACCCTCCATCCCCTTTCTAAGAGGCCTAGGACTGAAGTTGTTTATGAATCTTCTGACCAGGATTCTGTTTTTTTCTGATTCTTCTGATGATTTAGATTTGACCTTATCTACTTATGAGGATTCTGATGCAGAGGACTTCATTCCCTCTGCTTCCCCTCCAGAGGATTTTTTTTCTTTTGGGGAAACCTTGCATACTCTAAGGGAGCATTTCCATTGGGAAAGCCAGGATTTTTCTGATTCAAAAAAGACGTTTAGGGATTTCTTACTCCTATCTCAGCATAGCCCTTTAGCTATTCCTCCTGTACTAGACATTGTTGATGATGCTTTTTCGGAATCTAGTTTGGCCCCTGATTCCTTGCCTCCTGCTCCCAGAAAACCTGACAGATACTACAGGGTCCCTGAGTCACACAAGTTCTTTTTTAAAAATCCTATTGCGGATTCAGAGACTATTTCACAGGTACCCAAGGGCATTAAGGCTTCTACTGCTAAAAATCCTACCCCTTCTGATAGAGACTCCAGGACGCTGGATGGATGGGGTAAGAAGGTTTACACTTCTGCAACCTTGGCCATTAGAGCTTTAAACTGCCAGTTTCATATGTTAAAGTATCAGCAACATGTTATTGGATTGCTTAAACAGAAAATGATGTTGATTCCTGACTGTGTGGAAAATAAAGAATTACAGGATTTAATGCATTCTGCTGAACAAGTTGGAAAACATACTTTGCAATGTGGTTTTGATTCATTAGAGGCCTCTTGCAGGGCTACTGTTACTGGGTCTGTGCTCAGAAGGCATGCTTGGCTAAAGGAGCAATCTTTGTCTAATCATGTTAAAGCTAAATTGTTGGATGCTCTCTTAAATCAGGACCGCTTGTTTGGCAACAAGGCTGAGGAAGTTCTTAAAAAGATGGAAGATAAAGCTAAATCTATGCAAACTGTTAAAGATTTCTTACAAGTTCAGCCTCCTAGATTTAGTAGGCACTGGCCCTCTAAGAATTGGTCCTTTCCAGCCCCTTCCAGGTCTTCTCAAGCCAAACCCAGACACAGCAAAAACCCCAGGTTTCAGTCCCAGGGGACACACAGGACTAAGCAGTGGGGGCCATCACTTCCAAATCTGGCAGTAATAAGACTCCCCCCTATGGTAAACTGTCTCAATGACTTCAGTTTTAAAATTTCCAAGCACTTATCAACTGACTGCCCTTTTGGGGGGAAAGATTGCTCTTCATGCAAAGAACTGGGAACTCGTTACCCAGGACAAATGGGTTTTAAATATAGTGTCCCAGATTTCACTTCCACACGTTGTCAACACCAAGCGGGTGGCTGGACCTACCCCCAAAACAGTGGGCAGAGGACCAAAAACAAGTACTTTCCCTCTTAAGCATGGGGGCTATTCAACTGGTACTGGAAGAGGAAAAGGGACAAGGTTTCTACTCATGATTTTTCCTGGTACCCAGAAAAGACAATTCATGGCGTCCTATCCTGGACCTGTCTACTCTAAACACCTTTTTGGAAATTCCAAAATTCAAGATGCTGACTCTTCAACAATTACTTCCTATGCTAGGCAAAGATGCCTGGTTGGCAACACTAGATTTAAAAGAAGCATACTTGCACATCCCAATCAGGGAATCTTGCAGAAGATACATATGCTTCAAAGCAGGCTACATGCACTATCAGTTCTCTGCACTGCCCTTTGGCTTATCTACTGCGCCCAGGTTATTCACAAAGTGCCTAGCTCCAGTTGTTGCATTTTGCAGGCAAAGAAATATTCAATTATACCCATACCTGGACGATTGTCTAAGTCAGGCAGAAAGCCAGGACATACTTTTGAATGATCTGGCCTTTGTACAAAGGGTTCTAACTTGTCTGGGGTACACCATAAATGAAAAGAAATCACATGTGGTACCCTGTCAACAAATTATATTCCTGGGAGCAAGCTTGAATACAACTTCCCAGATGGCTTACATTACGCCAGAGAAACAAATTCATTTGACAACCTACTTCAAACAAGTGGCCACAAAAACCCTGCTATCTGCAAGACAAATACTGCAAGCCTTGGGGTTCATGGCCTCCTGCATTCTTCTAATTCCATATGCAAGACTACATATGAGGAAACTACAGTGGTATCTATAAAGCCTATGGTGTCAACATTCTCAGGATCTAGAAGGAATGCATCCTATCATACCTTGCTTATGCCTAGAATTCCTTTGGTGGGCAGAGGCCTGCCACAAAAACAAGGGACTACTTTTCACACCACCCCCTGCTGCCCAAACCCTAACAACAGATGCATCAGACTATGCATGGGGGACTCACCTGGCAGGGAAGTGCATTCAGGGCAAATGGAACCTAAGTCAAATGCACCTGCATATCAATCAAAAAGAAATGTTAGCTGTACAGAACGCTCTGTTAGCCTTCAAGGACCACATTCTTCCAGGACAACTTTTGGTAAAGACGGACAACACTACTGTTATGTGGTACATAAACAAGCAGGGAGGTACACATTCTTACCCCTTCTGCAGACTAGCCATGGCATTGTGGAACACAGCCTTGAGCTACCAAGTGCACCTACAAGCTCAATTTCTGCTAGGAAAATTAAATACACTGGCAGACAGACTAAGTAGAAACCTCATGGACATTCTAATAAATGCTCTTTTTCGTTTAATTTATCCTGGTCTACGGTCAATTTTGTGTTGAAAACTGGTGCTGATCTATTTCATGTTGGTGGAATTGGACTTTTTGTTAAATATTCTAAGTGCTTCGTGGTGAGAGAACCTGGTTTCTACTGCCACTAAGTAGAAACCTCATGGACCCACACGAGTGGAAACTGGAACCAAGGATTTTCAACATGTTGACAAGCAAATGGGGGAGCCCAGATATAGACCTGTTTGCCTCTCCTCAGAACTACCAATTGGACAAATTTTGCACAAGGACTCCCCACAAGCAAGCATGGAAAGTGGATGCTCTGTCCTTCAGCTGGAAGAACGTATCAGTCTATGCCTTCCCCCCTCTGCCTCTGCTTTCCAAAGTACTACTAAAATTCAAACGGGACAAACCAAGGATGATTTTGATTGCTCCAGACTGGCCACGCCAACACTGGTACCCCCTCCTGCACAGTGTGTCATGGTTATCCCCATGGCAACTGCCTCAGACTCCTCCCCTGTTGACTCAGCAGGAAAACCAGATTCTGCACCCTCAGCTTCTAACACCGAACTTTGCAGCCTGGCTAATTACATAATCTCTCCTCTACCATCCCTCAGTAAACCTGTGATGGATATCATTTTAGAGGCAAGGAGGCCTAGTACTAGAAAATCTTATGCTGAATAATGGAAAAGATTCTGTGCCTGGAACCAGTCTCAAGGGATGAGCATAGCAGCACCCAATTTACCTCAGATTTTACAATACTTAACTGAGATGCTTCACAAGGGCCTGTCTTTTTCCTCCATTAAAATCCACGCCTCAGCCATTTAAGCTCATTATAGCACAGAACCTCCCCTCTTCTCTCATCCACTGCTCAAGCAGTTCCTCAGAGGGGCCAAAATTTTCAGACCTCCCAGGAGAGCTCCAACCCCAGCCTAGGACCTTAACTTTGTTTTGGAGAAACTCACTCTACCTCCTTCCGAGCCAGCTGCTACTGCAGACTTAAAATTTCTTTCTTGGAAAACAGCTTTCCTTTTAGCAATCACTTCAGCTAGAAGGGTATCTGAATTACAGGCCCTTATGTCAGTGGAGCCTTTCATCATCTTTCATGCGGACAGGGTGCCCCTCAGAACCAGTCCATCCTTCATGCCCAAAGTGGTATCCAGTGTGGCTCTTAATCAGTCTATTCATTTGCCAACCTTCTTTCCCATTCCACAGAACAAAGGGGAATGGTTACTGCATTCCTTAGATGTGCACAGACAACTTAGATTCTACTTGGACAGGACTAAACCTCAAAGGAAATCTGAACAACTGCTGGTGGCAGGGGCAGAGGGGAAGGCTATTTCAAAGCAAACCATTTCTAAATGGATAGGCCATTGCATTCATTTCTGCTATAAGCACCATGGAAAACCTATCCCCCAGGGGATCAGACCTCACTCCACCAGGGCTGCATCTACCTCTACAGCCTTTCTCAGAGGCATCCCTACCAGGGACATCCTAGAAGCTGCTACCTGGAGCTCTGTGCATACTTTCACCAAGCATTATCATTTGTCAATTTTCTCTAAATCCAGAGCTGGCTTTGTCACTGCAATCTTGCAGGGCCTTATAGCTGGTCCTAATGCTATCTAAATTCCTCCTCCCAACCATAACTTTGGGAATCTACCCAAATGTAATAACTGCAACAGTGAATCATGATGAACATAATACAATTGTGTACACTTAACATAAATGTAGATGTTCGAGTGTATTCACTGTTGCAGTCCTGGTTACCCTCCCTCCAGCTCCGTAACTTCTTTTGGCTATACCTCTACTTTCCTTTGCTATGCTTAAAAGCCTTTTTGGTGTATTTGCTTTTTTGTTGGAGGTATATCATTGTACTTTTTTATTCATTTGCTCCCCATTAGGGGGGCACCTGACATCTGGGGCAAGAAAAACTGATGTAATGGTGTCGGCTGCATATTTTATACCCCTGATGACCCGACGTCATGGAAGATGGGACAGCAGCCGACGCAGGACCCAAGACTTTGTTAATCAGGCTGACTGAAGGCTACCTGCAAACAGATAACCCAAATGTAATGACTGCAACAGTGAATACACTCGAACATCTACATTTATGGTAAGTGTACACAACTGTACTTTTTGCAGCTTAACAGTTGGATAACTCTGGACAAACTGCAGACTAAAACTCCAACTAGTGGAACGTTCCAGGCTTTGATAATGAGGCACAAACTGCAGGGCAGTAATAAGTACATTATCTTTGTAGAAACTAACATAAGGAAGCAGAGGAACTGCTGGCTGCACTACCAAATATGACTGGTTGCAGGAGGGCTGGCTAAAGGGAGGAGAAATGAAGTGACCAGTTATCAGCTATCTTCTCTTGGGGAGAGAGGTATTGTGTTTCACACTGTCTGATAGCATCTTTGTTGAGATGGGGACTTGAAAGAAACAGTCCTTCCATTTGGAGCACTAACAACCATCTCTAATGATGAATGCTATTTGTTGCACACCCACACATTCTCTGATGATATCAATATATGTGGGTTGCTGGGAAAACAGAGCCGGTTTATAGGGAATAATGAAAAAGCTGTGTATGTTCACAGGTGATTACTTATCTAATGACCTCAAGGGGTCATTTTAAGCCTTGCTACACTTCCCAAATGTATTTGACAAGTTTTCATACCCAGGTGTTCCTTTAGGGGTATATGTAGACTTGGGCATGGATGGTGAAGTATTTATAGGTTGCCTGTGTCTAAAAGAGACATAGGTGCCAGGCCAGGTAAATTTCTGATTCCCCCAGCCACTTGTCCAAGTCATACTTTAATTGGGTTAGGGAAGAACTTTGCTTTACATGGATGGGAAGCCTGTTCCTGAGAAGAGGTAGCCTCTGAGATACATACCTAATCCCTCCAACATATCGTTTTTATGTTGCAGATGAGGTTTGGGTATTCTGATGCTATTTGTTTTGTGGATTTGCAACAGGTTCATTAGATTGGAATCGGAGGATGCTTTGTAGGCCAGGCACAAATTACCTGTCAATGAACTTGTAGCACCTCACTGGCCGTCTTCAAGAAAAGTCTTGATGAGTGGATGGGAAATAGAAAATTCACCCCGGGATCACTCCAGTGGCTCTAATTGACAGAGGCACTGGGAACTAAGGTCATGTGGCACAATGCCAGGGTAATCCTATGGGCTAGGCTTGTAAAGGCTCCAGAGTATAGTACACACCTATGAACCTATGAAGAATCTGAAGGAGACCGAGTACAAGAAAGGGATTTGAGGGCATCCACACAGGACATGTTGCTTAGGGCATGCATTTTTTTTTTTTTTTTTGTGAAGAACCTCTGTGGACACTCCAGTTGTTGTATATGCATGCTCAGGTACATACTAAATGAGACCTTGCACTCATTGATTGGTATGATGAGGGCCAAGTACAGCAGAACAATGGCATCCTTAGGCAATATCTCCTTAGTGTAGACATATGATGGTCAAAGGGCAGGTAACTGTTTATATGTGTCCCCAAATCCCTGACCACTGGGTCTACTGTTAGTGGTATTTTTCAGGGGTAGCCATGTCCCCAGACGATACTGTTATGCATTTCTTGACTTTGAGTTTTAGAGCATGCCTCTGACACCCATTATTAGTCTGTGTCAGGTCTTCTTGGAGGGTATTTGTGTCATAATGGGATTCTATCACTGCATCTAGTTTGCAATCATCTGCAGGTTTAGTCAACCAGAAGCCAGTTGGTCTTGACTTCAGAGAAGTAGATGCCAAAAAGAAGCGGCCCAACACAGAACCTTGAGGGACTCTAGAGACTGATCTATTTGTTGAGGGATTCCTATTAGAATGACAAAAACGCATTTTGTTGAATGCGTTTTTGTCAACACATGTTGGGCGAACAGGCAAAACAGCGAAGCGGCTGTTCAGCGAATTCTTTCCCTGAGAAAGAAGTCGCTTGACCGCTTCGTTGCTTTGCCTGTTCTGAAATGTAGTGTGGTCTTTTGTCCGGTATAGCTCCTGAGCATGATTGTGCAACAGTTACTGACCTTAGGGTTAGGGTGCGGGTTAAGGTAAGTGCATATAATAAACGACTAGCCAGTAGAAACACAGGTTTATTCAAACTAGACGTCTCGGCTTTAACAAAAGCCTTCAATGAGTAAAAACTAACATTGAGTATACTTGCCTCTTATAGTATAATCAATGAACCAATAAAACAATTAGTTAATCAAGCATTTCCAATTAATTTCTTCATTTAGCCCAAATGGGTATAATGTATTAAATTTAAGAATATATACAGATTCTTTAAATAAAAGTTTGTTCTTTAACAAGCAAGAATCAAACATTGAAACTTTCACATGTTCTAAAATCGTACCCTTCAAGTCTTTATTATTTTCATGATGAAAAAGCTCAAAATGAACTGCCACAGAGCTTTCTTGTTTTTTATTTCTTATATCCCTAGCATGTTCCAACAAACGAACCTTGAATGCCCTTTTGGTCTCTCCTATATAGTACATATTACAGGAGCATCTTAAAGCATAAATAACTCCTGATGTATTACATGTGTAACTACAAGAAACCAAAAAAGGAATACCATTAATATGTTCAAACTTTGGAACTATAACTGTACAGGCTTTGCATTTATTACAGCCTATAGTCCCTAAATTGAGCAAATTACAGTTCATTTTAATTGATGGCAAGACAAACTTGCCCCTAACAATAAAATTATGAATGTTTCTACCTCTCCTATATGAAAAACATAATCTCCCATTCAACCAAGATTTAATATTTTTCAAGGAACACAAGTACTTCCATAAATATTTAACTTCTTCAAGAATTTTATAACTAAAACATCCAAATGTTGTAACAAAATATATAGATTCTGAATATTCATTATGATTAACTTGATGAAAAGTTTTAAAATCTGTAATTGTCCTAGTCTTGCTTTGATATACACCATGCCAAAGCTTTTCCCAACTACTTTGTAGCAAATTAATATTATACCCTCTATTTCTGAACATATCAACCGTGATTTGTATATTTTGACGTAAATCCTGAACATTGTTACATAGCCTGGATACTCTGAGCATTTCACCATATGGTAATGCTTCCAAAGTATGTCCTGGATGGCAACTATCACTATGAACAAAATATGTCCCTGATTCAAATTTTCTATGTACTCTAGTATAAAAATTATTACTCTCTGAAATACTTAATTCCACATCCAAGAAAGGAACAGTCCTTCCTAACAAAAATCCATCAAATTTAAACTGAAACCTATTTGAATCCAATAATTGTACAAATGTCTCAACTAAATTATAACCACCATTAACAACAAAAATTAAATCATCTATAAAACGATAATATTTAACAACATATTGTTGAAAAAATAAACTACTGTATATATATTCCAATTCAAATAAACCCATACTTAAATTGGCATACATGGGGGCAAAAGAAACCACCGGGTAGGCCGATTGTATCTGAATGCGAATATTTCACACATTCTATTGGTGTTTTTTTGCATGACTATTTGTATTCTTCAGTGATTAAGCTTCCATCTTATGTTAAAGATGTGTTTGACTTCTTAAACAAAATTGATGACATTGATTGGAATAGTAATACATATTTTTTTACAATTGATGTTAAAAGCTTATATACGAGCATCAATCACTCAATTGGTTTAGAAGCAGTACGTTTTTTTCTAGGTGATACTCCGGTTACGGAATATATTATTGATTTGATTAATTTTTGTCTTAATAATAATTTTTTTGAATTTGATAATGTTTTATATAGACAAAAGCGAGGCACAGCAATGGGGGCTTCTTTTGCCCCCATGTATGCCAATTTAAGTATGGGTTTATTTGAATTGGAATATATATACAGTAGTTTATTTTTTCAACAATATGTTGTTAAATATTATCGTTTTATAGATGATTTAATTTTTGTTGTTAATGGTGGTTATAATTTAGTTGAGACATTTGTACAATTATTGGATTCAAATAGGTTTCAGTTTAAATCTGATGGATTTTTGTTAGGAAGAACTGTTCCTTTCTTGGATGTGGAATTAAGTATTTCAGAGAGTAATAATTTTTATACTAGAGTACATAGAAAATTTGAATCAGAGACATATTTTGTTCATAGTGATAGTTGCCATCCAGGGCATACTTTGGAAGAATTACCATATGGTGAAATGCTCAGAGTATCCAGGCTATGTAACAGTGTTCAGGATTTACATCAAAATATACAAATCACGGTTGATATGTTCAGAAATAGAGGGTATAATATTAATTTGCTACAAAGTAGTTGGGAAAAGCTTTGGCATGGTGTATATCAAAGCAAGACTAGGACAATTACAGATTTTAAAACTTTTCATCAAGTTAATCATAATGAATATTCAGAATCTATATATTTTGTTACAACATTTGGATGTTTTAGTTATAAAATTCTTGAAGAAGTTAAATATTTATGGAAGTACTTGTGTTCCTTGAAAAATATTAAATCTTGGTTAAATGGGAGATTATGTTTTTCATATAGGAGAGGTAGAAACATTCATAATTTTATTGTTAGGGGCAAGTTTGTCTTGCCATCAATTAAAATGAACTGTAATTTGCTCAATTTAGGGACTATAGGCTGTAATAAATGCAAAGCCTGTACATTTATAGTTCCAAAGTTTGAACATATTAATGGTATTCCTTTTTTGGTTTCTTGTAGTTACACATGTAATACATCAGGAGTTATTTATGCTTTAAGATGCTCCTGTAATATGTACTATATAGGAGAGACCAAAAGGGCATTCAAGGTTCGTTGGAACATGCTAGGGATATAAGAAATAAAAAACAAAAAAGCTCTGTGGCAGTTCATTTTGAGCGTTTTCATCATGGAAATAATAAAGACTTGAAGGGTACGATTTTAGAACATGTGAAAGTTTCAATGTTTGATTCTTGCTTGTTAAAGAACAAACTTTTATTTCAAGAATCTGTATATATTCTTAAATTTAATACATTACACCCATTTGGGCTAAATGAAGAAATTAATTGGAAATGCTTGATTAACTAATTGTTTTATTGGTTCATTGATTATACTATAAGAGGCAAGTATACTCAATGTTAGTTTTTACTCATTGAAGGCTTTTGTTAAAGCCGAGACATCAAGTTTGAATAAACCTGTGTTTCTACTTGCTAGTCGTTCATTATATCTTCTGGTTTTCTTGGTTTTCGTGATTTGCTACTAAGGTAAGTGCATATGTATGAAAGTGTTTACTGTTTTTTATTTTGCATTAGATGTATGGTTGAGTTACATGTGTATGTATTTTCAGATGTTTACTTTTGTATTGGGGGGGATAGGATTAGGGTTAAGGTAAGTGTGGATGTGTTTGGAACTGTTTATGTAAATGTGCAAGAGTTACTAACCTTAGGGTTAGGGTGCAGGTTAAGGTAAGTGCATATGTTTTAAAATGTTTACTGGGTTTTTTTCATTAGATATATAGTTGGGTTTACGTGCAAATGTGTATTTAGTTTACTGATTTTTGGGGGGTATAATTAGGGTTAGGGTATGTGTGTATGTATGTGGAAGTGTGTAATGATTTTTTTTTTTTGGGGGGGGGGGGTTGGAACATCGATTTCTTTCCCTAGGAAAGAAGTCACTGTTCTGTGGTTTCGACATTTTCATCTTTCTCTGAATATGTGTCTATGAAACACCGTTCACTGTTTTCAGCATTCGGTGTTTTAATATGAACCCTTTGTTAAGGTAGACTCCCTTATCATGACTTCTTTGGTCCTATCTGTGAGCCAGCTGGCTATCTAGCTGGTGACATAGATGTTTCTACCTAATTTTGTCAGTTTGTCTGCAATGCCCTAGCAGGGGTTTTGTGTGAAATCCTTTGGCCAGGACAAGATAGGCAGTATGCACCATTTTGCCCTTGTCCATTGCTTTGGTGATCTTCTCAAAGAAGTCATTCTAACCCTGCAGTATGAGAACTTCAGTGGTTCTCCACCACTCTATTGCCCATTGAAAGAATAAAAGTAGTAATACTTAGTGGATGGACTCTAGCAGGCTTGTGATCATTCTGGGGGAAGATGACCAAAGTTTGCCAGCGAAATAGAATGTATTTTCAGGGATACAGGCCTGGCAATGTGCATTAATGATGCCACATAATCCAACAATACAGTTGTTGGTAGAAGAATGAGGTGTACTACTGCAACAACACAAGTACCTCCATTTGAACTTCTTGTATGGGTCTGCAATTGCTGCTGTGTTAGCAGACATTCTACAAATGATCTGAGAGGAAGATCCTCAATACTGTAAGTAAGGATTGCTTAGGGAATATTAATTATTTAGTATTATGAAAATCATTATTTCTAGAATCTCTTCATATGAATGACTGCTTTTATAGTAATTGTCCTAAGTGGAAGTGAGGAGCTTCTCTGATTTTACAGAAGTGATTTCTTCTCATACAGCTCGTCTTCCCTTTATCCTAACAGATTAACTGCACTTCACTATTAGTCACTATTTTGCTTTTTCCTACATCTCACTGGCATGGTTTCATGTCTGCCCCATAAATTCTTTAATGCTACTATAGATTTAATTTCATGTCTTCCTCAGAAAAAAATTTCCATATATCGACAAAGCTTGTCATATTAAAAAAAGGCACATGGTAGACATATTCCCCATTTTTAACTTGACTCTTTGTTCTTGCTTAGCTCCTTATCAGAATGATAATGCCCTTTTTGATATATAATTCCATTGAGAAAGTTTAATTTTTTATTTATCAAAATGCTTTTATTATCAATAGCTTTAATAGCATCTAAAACAAAACTGATCTATAACATTACCAGCATAAGCAAAGCAAGATTCACCTTCAGGAAAACATCCATATCAGCCAATAAGACATTTTCTACAATAATAAAAGGCTTACACTTCAATGAATTTGGACTTCTGGACTTGAAAGGGTTGACTGGGGTTAACATTTCATTCAAGTGGCTAAAGCATCAGGACTTAGATAGTAAGAAAAGGAGACGTTCAGCACTACAAAATGGCAACAAAGCACTCGCCAAAGTAATGATACTAAAGTGAAAGGCAGAAATTCACTTTTCTTATTTTAGACATATGAACCACAAAAGTCAATCAGAACCATATTGGGCCAATCCTACCAGACATAAGAGTGTCAAGTCCCTAGCATAAAGACCCAGAATGTAAACTGTCAAACTGCTGCACATAATACATGTAAAGTTTAAACTAAGAACAGAAAGCAGTAACACAGTTAATTCAGCCTCACTCTGGTCTCAGCAAATAAGAACAAGCTCCAGTGGTCTGCCCACCATTCACGTGCATGTCTTGCTGCTGCTTGAGAAGTGAGGGACATTATCTCAGATCTAGGATGATGAGAGGTTTTGCATTAGCATGCATTTTCTGAAGGATGCGAAGCTATATGGAGAGATTACTATGGCTAACTACATTTGAGATTAGTAAGGAGAAGGGTTCAGGATGCCCTGGAGAATGGTCCTAGAAAAGTGTTTGTTTTTAAACAAGAAACAACTGTAGTTGCAAACATCATACATCACTTTTAACATATCCAGTCATTGTTAGTCAACCATTATCTAGCTCATTCACATCCTGCCTTCTTTTAAACCTCGTTCCTCCTCAGCATGTATTGATACCACAGTTTCCAATTTTTTCCTATATACTTTGCTCCTACCCATTATTAAAGATCCCAGGTACAGTTGTTTTAACTCTGTTACTATTTTCACTACTTCTAGTAAAGTTGGTTTAGACTTTGATTTCCATTTTCTAGTAATTGAATTTTTGGCAGCCATCATAATTACACCCAGCAAGACCTTACTATGTCTAGGCAATTTCGAGTTTGTATCATAGCTCAAAAAAAAATAATTTCCCTAGTCGCTCCAATTTGCTAACCCAGCATCTCCAATCATTTCCCTAGTTCTCCAATTTGCTAACCCAGCATCTCCAACAGAGCAGTCTGCAGGAAATCTTTAGTCTACCAACTCATTAAACTCCCAAAAAATGTGTTCCCAGTTACCTCTTTATGCCCCATCACACCTCCAACATTTGCTGACTACCCGAGGAAAAATTCTTTGAAGTCTGCTTGGGGTATAAAATTACCTATGTAATCACTTCCAGGCAAAGCTCCAAAATCTTCTAGACTGTGTTGCATATTTTGGAGACATACATATATCTCCCCATTGTTTCTTTGAATTGTTTATGTAATGGGAGGTGCAGTGATGCAGTGGTTAACATTGTCATGTCACAGCAAGAGGTTCTCTGGTTTGATTCTCGGCTGGGGTGTCTTCTCTGTGGAGTCTGCATGTCCTCCCTGTATTCGCGTGAGCTTTCCTCCGGGTACTTCGGTTTCCTCCCACATTTCAAAGAGGTGTCTGGAGCGTTTCTCTTTGGGCCTCCGCTGAAAATAGGCTCTGTCCTAGTTGGACTTTCCCTGTCAACAAATGTTAAATAAATAAATAATCTCTCTCCCCAGTCCTTCCTAATTTTCTCTGATTTATTCTTATAGTTATCATGCAATATTTTTTATGCTCTACTAATTATTCCTTTCTTAATAGCAACTTCTGTTCTAGATTCTACTAAAAACTGTACCACTGCTGGTCTTTCATTTAGGACTTCCTATTTCTTTCTGTTTGCCTGTATCAATCCTTGATATGGAAGGTAATCTTTAGCCTGCAGTCCAAACAAGTTCTTGGCATCTTCCCATTCTATTTCCTTTCCCTAGCTTGTTATTTGCTTCCAGTACCTTGGTTCCTTTGCCAGTTTTCTCCAATATGTTCCTGCCCCTCTTGCCTATTTTCTGTATCCCTAATTGCAGTCATCCCTATTGGCAGAATCTCCTTTCTTCATTCCCACATTAGCTGAGTTCTTAGACCTTCTGCTACTTTATGAATGTAATATTTTGTATGATTATTGTAGTTCTCCTTAAAGGTCTGGATCCAAAATTCCATTCTGTCCCTGTTACTTGAGCTCCCCCCTGTTTCCTCATCATCTCTTTCCACATTAAATTATAGTTTTCTGTGTGTGCTGTGTATAGGAGCCTTAACTGTGTTGCTCTGAAATACCCCTTCAACGTGGGTAATCCCAGTGGTCCTAGAAAAACTTGATTACATAAATCAGCCCCACCCTTGGGAGTAACCAGGCAGATGTCATGTATTTATTTATATTGCATTTCAATGGTCAGTTTAACTACAGTTGTTACCTCCTTCAGTACAATTGTCTGTCTCTGTTTCTGTGCCACTGACACTGTACACTGGTTTAGAACATAATTAATTACACTCCAGACATCTCAACCTCTTAGCTCAATAAATCTTGGCAAAGCCTGAAGTAATGGAGGGTCAAATTTTAAATATTGACCTTACAAACTTAGAAAGTTGTTAGAATAAAAGGGTTTGCATTAGCATGCATGTTCTGAAGGATGTCAAGCCTGAAACTCATGTATGTCATTATTTAGTGACTTTAGTCCTCAATGATTTCCCAGAAAAACACACATTTTATGAGGAACAGACCACAAATAGGCACCAAAAATCTGGACAGTCTGTGAAAATATGAACAGTTGAGAGGTATGCTATACTGTCCCTGAGCAGCCTGTAGGATGTTTAGCTAACAAAACAAATTTAGAATACTTGTGATGTCAACTGTGCCAATCTGATCAATTAGAAGTTGGGGAGGGGGGGTTATGTGCTAGTTGTGTGCGTGTAGAGGAATTGGATATCATTGTTCTGCAGAGAAAATACAGTTATGTAATTTGAACTTACCTTAACAGTAGATCATTCAGGTGATCACTGCTGCAGTAGCCTTAGCTATACAGGTTATATTCCGCCAAAGGTGCAACAGCCAGACAGCTTTCAAAGCTTCAGGGCACCTTCCACGTGCCCTTACTGTCATGCAGCTTGAGATGCGCTGACGAAAAGACAAGTTTGGATGTGAAGCCCTCCCAGAGTTTTCCTCCCAGCAGAGATAGGGAGGCTGTGCCCTGGAAGGACAATAATAGGAATACAAACTAAATAAATCTCTCCACCCTGCATAAAAGAAACGCAGTAAAATCAAGGGGATGGAGAGAAGGAGCGGCTACTGCAGCACTGATCATTTGAACAGTACTGTTATTGTCAGTTCCTTTTATACAACTGTACTATGTTCTTAATATTGATCACTGCTGCAGTAGTGGAGATATTATTATAGTTTACTGTATTTGGGATTAGGATGGAGAAGGGGCCAGGAGTCCTTGAAGAATGGTGCTAGAAAAACCTGATCTAGACCTAGAGAAGGAATCAAGTTTATAGTGCTTTGTAAAAGTATGTGCAGAGGACCAAGTAGCAGCTTCTAGAATCCAATCCTATCCAAAAAGCCATAGATAGCCAAGGCCATGACAGAATCGGCCTTGACTCTGCCTGGAATACAGTACTGTTAAGGTAAGTATAATGAAAGGTAATAGCCATAGACAACTGTTTGGAAATTGTCTGTTTTGGCAAATGTCCTTTCTCACCACCACAGGAAATAAACTGATCTGAAAATCTGAAAGATTTAGTTCTGTCAAGACAGTACTTAAATTGTCTGTAGACATGCAAGGTATCCTTTCTCCCTCATTTTTAGTTCTGGAAAGAAAACAGGGATATGGATAGTTTGGCTTAACGTAAACTCAGATACCACTTTAGCATAAAAGAAGGATTAGATCTCAAAGAAACCCTGTCCTTATGTAAAATGAGGTAGGGTTGACTCACCATAAGAGCTTGCAAATCAGATACCCTTCTTGCAGAGGTCAGAGCAATCAGTAAACTGTT
Source organism: Protopterus annectens (assembly GCF_019279795.1). Lineage (NCBI taxonomy): Eukaryota > Metazoa > Chordata > Ceratodontiformes > Protopteridae > Protopterus > Protopterus annectens. The sequence continues at coordinate 435,268,897 of NC_056748.1, forward strand.
TTCCGTGATAAGAACCTCAGGTCAGCCAGATTAGTTGGTTCAAATGGCAAGTGCTAGCTTCTGTAACACAAAATTAAGATCTCAAGGAAGGGCTGCCAATTTATCTGGTAGCCTCTTATGCAAAACCCCTTTCAAGAACATTTTGAAATGACACTGCCTTGAAAGAGGAAGATCCCTGGGCAGACCTAATGAAATGGTGGATAAATGAACTTTGTTAGAGGAATAAGAAAGGTTATAGCATAATAACTCACACAAGTATTGTAAAACCAGAAAACAAATAGCCCTGAATAGGTGCTGGTTATGTTGTTGACACCAACTAGAAAACCTTTTCCATTTGATAACATATGAGGTTCTAGAAAAAGGCTTTCCTGTCTCCATTACTACCTACTGCACATCCTCAGAAAAAAGTGCCTCAAAGGAATTAAAACCCCATCATCCATGCAGTCAATTAAAGATAATTGATGTCAGGGTGTATCAAACACCCCTCTTCTTGTGTGAGTAGATCCATTCTGTGAGGAAACTTGTGGTAGTTGTCTCTGGCCATTTCCAAATTAAGGGAGAACCATGGTTGCCTGGGCCAGAAGGGAGTCACCACAGTGATCTTGGAGGATTCATTCTGGATCTTCTGAAGTACCCTGGAGGATTTGTTCTGGATCTTCTGCAGTACCCTGGATGTTGGTGGAAAGGCATACAGGAACATTCCTGTCCAAAGAAAAGAAAAGTAATCTCTTTCAGGCCTTCTTGCATGGAGCCCTGAAATAAAATTTTGCTAGTTGATTGTTCAGGGAGGAGACAAAGAAGTCTACTTGAAGAACTCTTCACAGATGGATCAAATCTTGCAAGACTCCCCCGATTTAGTTTCCATTCATGAGGGTCTACCCTGGTCAAGTACAGCTTGTCTACCACACAGTTTTGCTCTGAATGAATGTATGGTGCCTGAAGAGTGAGATTGTGCTGTGAAGCTATATACCCAGTCTAACATGGCTAGTCTGCAAAATGGGTACCACCTGGTCCCCCCTTGCTTGTTGATGTACCACATAATTGTGATATTGTATGTAACCACTTGAAGATCCCCCTGATCTAATTTCCATTCATGAGCATCTGCTCTGGTCAAGTATAGCAAATTGTGCTGTGTGTATATATATATATATATATATATATATATATATATATGTATGTATGTATATATATATATATATATATATATATATATATATATATATATATATATATATATATATATATTGTGTTTAACTGCAGATAATGGTATACATTGACAAAGGCCGAGGATCGAAACCGGTCTGTTGACTGTGCTGGACTTTTATTAAAAATCTGTTTGCCCTTTCCATGTGGTGCTGGCTATTTTTTCTTTTATGTTTATACTTTTTGAGCCTTTGCACCTGCCGTCCATGCAGAATTGCTGTTGGTCACATTCTAGCAATAATCCCAGAGAAACAGAACCCACCACAAGAAGAGTCAGAAACTGAGCTGTCCTCTCTGAATCTAAATCAGAAATTTCAGGACAAAGCCCTGAATTTGTACCTGCATCTTTCTGTTCAGATTAAGAATCTTGAATCTGTTCAGGAAAAAAGGCATCCCTCTTTCTTTTACCAGAAGCTGCTCTACAGGAGTGATCAGTATCCTAAATTAAACCCTGAGCCAGTCCCAGTAAACTAATCCTTTGGAAGGAAATCTGAGAAGGAGGAGATACATGTTTGGTTTCCTGTTTCCTTTTGACAAGAAAAATGGGGCCATTTGTGTTACTAATGGTACTCGCTGCTTCCCCAGAAATGGACATAGCATTCTGATGCAGCAGGAAAGCCTTCTGTATTCCCTGTCCCAGGACCAGCAAGGGTGTCTTTCCCTTTCCCACTGAAGGGACTCCAACAACTGTAGAGGCAGTGGCTAAACCCCAGTCTACAGTGGCTGTAAGTGCTACACCAGAGGAATTTGGGTAAAAGATGAGTGGTATGAGGTACAACAACTGGCCACAGTAGAGTCACCCACCTGTGGTGGAGGCAAATTGCTAGCCTGCTGTGATGGCAAAGGCTTTTTAACTTTTTCTTATTGTAGCTGGAAGAAGGACTGACCAATGGAACCGATAATCTGTTCTGTGGTCAAGCCAAAAACTGTCTCGCTTTCCCGGGAAAAATGAGCAGCAAATGCCAGTAAAACTAGTAGCCAAGAACAAAACACAAGCAAACTAAACCACAAAAAAATATAGAACTGGAACCGTAAGAGGACACCTACTCCAAAATTGTAGTGAGTACTTTCATCTTTATTAAACCATACCTCTTCAGAGTACACAAAATAAAAAAGTAATTTTTATATGTATAAAGCATTAACTTATGAAATCAATAATTTTTAAGTAAACTGAAACATCATGCATAAATTATATTGAACCATAAAAAAAACAGTTGTTCATAATATAATCCTGAAATACTCACTCCCCATTGACAGAAATTCCAAACAAGCACTTATAAGGCATCACTTGAATAAAATCTACATACATAAAGTGTCATTAGAAAATAATAAATAAAATAAATATATATAGTAAAAATATGTAAGTAAAATGAGCCAGTGTGCAAATTGAACCAATGAAAAATGGGAGGGGGGTGACCCATCCCAAAAGGCAGTAATAAAAGCCATCATAATGAATGGTAAGTAATTAATAAATAACAGTAGAAATGAAATCACACAATGGATGTCTAGATTAAAAAAATTCATATCCCATAACAATAAATTTCCTAAACATAACAATCATTAAGAATATTTAACTAGGCACGGCTTTTAACTTTCAACAAGCTGCTAATGGAAATTATATCATTTAAACCTGGTACAGTAGTGGCATTAAGCCTGATATGCCAATATAACTCATTGATCTCCAAAAAGGCATCAGTGTCACCATATAAGGGGAAAAGCAAATCCTATCATTAATAAAAATGGCATTTATTAAAATGTTGACAGATGATGGAATGTCTTTATTGAGCAGTGGTGTTTTTCTTTTTTTCTGATGTCATAGTAATGTTCCCTAATTCTGTCCTTTAATTTCATAATAGTTTTACCCACGTAGAATGCATCACAGGTCCCACACCTAGCTAAACAAATATGTGGTATTACAACTACATTTACCAGGGCACACTAAAGTTCTAGCATAGTTACCAACTGTAACATAGGGGCCTTTGTAGACATACCTGCACATTTTACAGTTACCGCACCTGAGCATCCTGCTGTGGGTAAAATGGGTCCTAGCAGAACTAGACTCCAAAATGGATTTGATATTCCTGCCCTTGGAGTAAACAACAACCAGGGATCGAACAAGATGTTCAAAATCATAAATAAAAATTGTGTTCCAACACCATTTAACAGCATCAATATGTTTACTGATGTTGATACTAAATGGAATAATAAAAAGAGGAAATGAACCATCAAATACTTGCATGGCCAGCTGATCAGAATCACAAAAATTACTGTAATTAAAAGATGCACTCAACCATTTCTAAATCTCCTCCAGGCTTAGGGCTGGGTCTAAGTATGGGGGTGAATCTAGCACTCCTATTCTCATTACATCTATTTTAATACTGTCTAATAAATGTTTAAGGCATCCTCTGTCCAAAAAGAGGCACATGAGATGATGCAGTCCATATGCAAATGTGTTATCCTTGGAAATTAACCAGGATAATTGAACCATTTGCCCCTTCACCACTGATTTCTTTTGATGGATTGGGTGGCAACTGTCAAAATCGAGGAATTAGAAAATGTATCCTTGCTAAAAATAGTAGCTGTGAAACGGCCCAGCTCAAAATGTTTACTTACAGAAATATCCATATAGTGAATCTTCTCCTTGTTGCAATCATAGGTAAATCTTAAAAATGAAGTGGAATTGTGCCATTCGTCAAGAGTAGTAACCCATTCATCAATATCACCCTTCCAGAGAATAAGAATATCATCCAGAAAATGGTAATATGCATGTACTCTAGATAAAATAAGGGGTTAAAAACAAACATCTTCTCCCATATAGCCATGCACTGTATTTGTGTAAATAGGGGCAAAAGGGGCACCAATGGATACACCTGAGATTTGGTGAAAATACTCCCCTCACAAAAAAAAAAAAGTTATTGTCGAGTACTAACTCCAATAGGGTTGTCACATTTCTAATGTAAGTTTTGGTAAATCCAGAATGGCTGAACCACTCAATTCCCACTTTATGGCTGGATCATGGAATACAAATCAATGGCATCCACTGTAATAAACAGAATGTCTCTGTTAAATGGTGATCTACTGAGCATCTTAAGCAAATGCCATGAATTCTTAAGAATGTGCACCTCGGTTTTCAGAATGCCCTTAAATTTGTTGTTAATAAACTTAGCCAATGGTTCAGGTTTAGAATATTTAGCCAGTACAATTGGTCTAAAGGGAGTGTCACCAGCATTCTTGTGAATTTTAGGTATACTGAAAATCAAAGCTATCCTTGGCTTGTCCGCATTTAAATACTCTCATTCACTATTCAGCAGGTCCCCCTGGAGCACTAAATCTAATAAGTAAAAATCCAACTTACCATAGGCAACATTAATTTCATTCAAAGAAACCCTACAGTAAGTGGATTAATTGGATAATAAAATGAACATTTTTGAAGAATAGTCAGTACTATTCATAACAACAACCCCCCCCCCCAACCATTATCGGGCTTCATGATTCGTAAATCTCTATTCTTTGATAAATTGTGCAACAAACCCCTCTGGGGTCCTAATTGGACAGATTATCTGGGGCTGCTGTAATTGCTTTGCTCTTGTTAACCAACTCCCCGAATTGACCTTCACATACTCTCCCGAAGGTAGACAAAAGAGAATTAGGTGGGGGTAAAACTACCAGTTCAAAAAACTTTTTTGAAACATAAAACATAGTAAAAAGCACTTTCAAACACTATGGAAATCCCAGAATGGAAAATTAACAACAATTTCTTCGCAGAAAATACGTTGTCAGTTCGTTTATACTACTTAAAAACTGACAGAAAAAACAAATGTTTCGTTTAAAAGTATATTACAGTCTTGAGACAGTCCATTAAAACACAGCATTCCTAGCTTTAAAATAACTTTCCTGAAGAGGAAAGTAATAAAATATCAGTAAATATAAGAAAATGGATTTTTTTTCCCTTAAAGGTAACTTTGCCGAGCAGAGGAAAGCACAAGCTGACTGTCGATCCTTGAAAGCCTCAGGGGAGCGTACTCTTTGGCAGCAGTAAAGCTCTGCAGGGATTTGCACACAAACTTGTCTTTTAGTCAGCTGGTCTTGAGCTTCTTGACAGTCTGAGCATGTGGAAGGCATGCCCTGAACATTTAAAAGCTGGCCAGGCTGTTATATCCTCAGTAGGATATAACCCATATGGCTTCGGCTACCATAGTTCTCAACCTTCCATGTCCCAAATGAGGAACACTAGCCCTCATAATGTGGAACAAATAGGCAAAATGTGGAACACATACTAATGGCTTACTAACAACTTCAACTAGGAAGGTCATAGGATAGTTAAAATATGCTGGTTCTACTTATAAAGAAGATCTTTTAATTTCATTTTAAAAAGTTCTTAACACTAAATGTGTAACAGAGTCATTCAGTGTGGAACTTTGAGGAACTTCGAGGAAACATGAACTTTTTAAGACCCAAAATGAGGTACATTCCTCATAATGAGGTACACTTGAGAGGTATGTCGGCTACTGCAGCAGTGATCAATATGAAGAACATGTTGAGGAATATGTCTTAAAGTCACAGCAGTTATGTCCTTATCATGAAACTCATCTGTTCAGCCAGCCATGTCAAATGACAATATCAATAATGTCGGAATATACCAGCATTTGCAAAATAAAAATGTTAATTTTATTCTGTAAAGAATGGCAGAAGAGTAAAAACAATAATAACAGTGATTCATTATGAGTACACTTGCAATTGGCACTAGAATCAATGTATTATGTGAAACAGAACTTCTTCAAATGCCATGTCATGCATTTGTGTTAAAGTGGCAATGCTACAATGCATATACGTAGTATCAGGTTCATAGCAGCTATACAACAGTTACCATCACGTCTCCTCCCCTAAGGAGAGAGAGAGAGAGAGAGAGACACTTCTGTCTCCAAAACTAGAGTATGGATATGTAAACCACTAGTGCATATATTCAGGATTCTACAATGATCCTATCAGTGCAAGTGTTCTAAACATTTGAATATATGCGATTTTACTACCAATTACAAAATCACAGTACTTGATGTAGAAATTACTTTGACAGAAAATTTTCAGTAAAAGGAAGAGTCTGAAACAGTCCTGTATCTGTCTGTATTACTCCGTTACAGTCTTTATAATGGCTTGGTTTCTTTACTTCTGTCCGTTTATGCATCACTAGAATGAGAATCTGTAGAAGGAGAATGATTCGACAATTATAATGCACAGTATTTTGCTTAGGGTCACTCTGCAAAACAGCTTCAACGAGATCAGGGGAAGTCACACGCATGCAGCACATAGTCTGTCATCTTATGCTGTGGATTTTGAACTTCCACCCTTGTCTCTGACACTGGACTATGGAACTGCTTTTGAAAAAACAGGAGTAGGAACTGGAAGGTTCCTGGATATTCTCAGCTGAAACCGATCAGTATTACTCTCGTTAGGAAGGCGTTCACCTTGAGCTTTACTAGAAATAGAATCTAATTGTGATACAACCTCTTTGCTTAATGCATAACCTTGTTTCATCAATGTTTCATACTGAGACACTTGTGTCCCACTTTTTTCCTTCTATAACTAGATGGCCTGGTTGAAGGGCAGGCAGTGATTGCACAGAATAGCATTGTCATAGAACTTTTTAAATACATTTTTGACTGTTTAGTCATTTTCTTTAATGAAGTTTCACTGAATAGTTTTAAGTCAAATTTATATTCTGATATTAGCGTTTTAGTCCTTGCTTGCCTTCCAAGTATTGGCTGACATGGGCTTACTCATGTGGCACTGTGTAGAGTAGTGCACTATGACATGAGACCCTCTATGAGGATCAGGTTGTCTCAACATTTTCTTAGCTGTTTAGACTACTCTCGGTGCAGCTATATTCAGTTGAAGATAGAGAGGACTTGATATATTATGTTTCAGACCACAGCCGTCAGCAAATTGTTGGAATTTAGTTGCTGAGAACTAGGTATTGTCTGTAACAAGTTCAATAGGTATTCCATACCTGGTGAACATTTTCTTGAACGTGGCTGTTATTTTTGGCTAGTTATAGCTAGTGCATGTAATATTTCCATATCATGAGAGTAATTGTCTAAAGCTAACATGAATCAATAGTTATCTTTAGCCAAGAACCTTGTTATAAGGATATCTGTATTAATGGATGTCTTCTTTGAGATAGTTTACAGACAGTATAGAACTGATACTTTGTCACAAGATTTGAGCTGTCCGGATTACTGATAGGCCACCACAATGCCATTTTGGATGTTTCTTGATATTTGTGAGACCTTGGTGTTCTTACATTTGAGCACATTGTGATGTGGATACCACTATTCGGTGTTAGTGCATTAGGAAATCGTCATACTATGACAGATGTGCTCTAACTGTGTAATACTTATAATTTAGATGTACTGTCTGTGTCAAGTAATTAGACATCCTTCTTGGACATTTTTTGATAGTAGTCTGTGACTTGAGTTCATTTCTGGTAACTTGTTTTAACTTTTTTAGTCTCTGAGTAGTTATGGTATTATAGTCATAATGCTCTACTCATAGGCAACATAATCTTTTTTGGTATCTGACAGTAGTTGGTCACATATAGGATTTCTGAATAACATATCAGCCATGATTAACTGTTACCAGGGACATAGATTGCTCAGGCATTAAACTTTCTCAGTTTCATGAGTAGCCTTTGACATCCGGTTAGTTATTTGTCAAGGTCATAGGAAATAATGAGTGGATCCCATACGTTATGGACAGTGTAGTATTGGCAGAAACTCCAACTGTAGTGGGTGTCTGGAGAGTGTCACACATCAGTATTTCTCAATCTACGAAAATCTCTGTAAAGCACCAGTTATCATTCTGGAGCAACAAACAGGCTGTAACACTTGTTCATCCATTTGAAGGAATACTGCACTTAGACCATGCCTACAAGCATCAACACTTACAATTGATGATATGTTGAAGTCACAGTATGCTAACACTGGAGAAGTTGATGGAGTTTCTTTACATCTGCTAAACGCTGCTTGGCTTGAGCATCTTCCTAAGATAGGATACGTTTTTCTTTAACTTGTCTCAGTGGACATAACAAAATTGATAGAAGTGGCACAAACTTGCCTAGGGAATGAATCATGCCTAGGTCTTGCCTTAACTCAGTCATGCTAAATGAACTTTTTATCTCTGTTATTGCTGTGATCACCTTGCTTGCATCTGCTCTGATTCCGTTAGCAGTTGTGCTGTGACCAAAATACTGGTTTCCCAAAGCAATCCAAAAAATGCAGTGGTTGTGCCTTCTAAGAACCAATTTGAATTTGCATCCAGTGGAAAATTATTACAAATAAATAAATCACAAGAGTCAAGAGATTGTGTTCTACTCTGTAAATAACTTCACTACAACAACATACACAGACTTCAATTTGGTTTATTTAGCATTTTTTAGGTGACTATTTCTTCAAAAATGACTTGATGTTTTCATTTGTCATGTGATTTCATTTGTTGTATGACTTCACTGGGTATTTAAACCAAAATGAAGTCAGTGTATGTAGTTCTGATTAAGTTCTTTACAAAATAGAATGAAAATGCTTAACTTGTGTGATTTATGTATTTGCAATAAATTTCCACTGGATACAAATTCAGATTAGTTCTTGGAAAGAACGACCACAGCATTTTTAGATTTTGTTTCATTACAATGTGAACCATTTTTTTATTACTAATTGCCTTTGAAAAGAAGCATTTATCTTGACTTGCCTTTAAATCTTTGATAGCTTGCAGTACAGTCTTTGACCTTGAATCATGTGTCCCTTTATGTGGGCAAAACACTAGTGTATCATCTGTAATAAAAACACCTTCATGCCATTTTAGCATATCACTCATTTTATACTGAAAGATTTCTGGTGTTGAGGTTATACCAAATAGTAGCCTCTTGAAACAGAACCTTCCCATTGGAGTAGTAAAGGTTCACAGCTTTTGGCTATCTTCCCTTAGGGCTATTTGCCAAATCTCACTGGTAGCATGTAATTTGGAAAACCCTTTAGTATTGACCAGTTTGGATGCTATATCTGCTGATGAAGACAGAATGACTTTTTCTTGCATAACTGCATTGCTAAGCTTCTTTAGATGAATCCAAATTTGTGCATTGCCATTTTTCTTCATCTTTGTCACTATTGGCAACACTCAGAATTCATTTGGTTCTGTTTTCACATTCTGTTACACTATGTTTGTGTATCCTTGTGTGTTCTCCCTCTACTTTAGACGGTGTAGGGAATGGCACTATTCTGGGAGTGGTAAAGGCGTATGGAACAGCATTTGGTTTTAATTTTATTTTTATGTGTTCACAGTTAAGCAGACCAGATTCTGCAAACATAGCTACACTGACATTTTTTTTTTGGGTAGTTGGCCTCATCTCAAATGTCACAGTGCTGTTGAGCAGATTATAAAAAGACCATCCAGCACATAAACCCAAATCTTAAGCATGTGCCCCTTCCACTCGTACATGTCTAGAAACATACATGTGCACCTGCATTTGCCTTTAGGGCAATATATTTCTGTCTGTGCCTCATGCAATCCAGGATGATTTGAGACATTTCAATAGATGGTTATTGATAACCTAGTATCAGCCCCCTGTATCAGTCTTCAAACTCACTTGAGTTGTATGAATAGTGAGTTTTACTTGCTAGTCTAATTCTGAATGCATAGTAGTTGCTGAACCCTGGAAAAGTGCTTTCTGGAGATTGTTTTCAATTTTATTCTCAGAAACAACTTCATAAATTAACTTTGTTATACAAACAGTATCACAGCCTTCACATCTCTCCAGAGCTGTAGCTACCCTAGATAGCACCTGGTGCAGTTTCCTGGCCTGTCAGTCCCCACAAAGCTCAGTGGAAGACTTCAGCCATGACAGCAGATACAGTATCAGTATTCATTTCTTCATTGCTAATATTGCAGTACTACTGCATCAGCAGCTATTGACCATGTGCCCAACAGCTGCTCCACTCACCTGACCTTAGCTATGCCTCTGCATCTCTTACACCCTTTACCTCATTCACCAGACCATAGCTATGCCTCTGCATCTCTTACACCTTTTACCTTATTCACCTGACCTTAGCTATGCCTCTGCATCTCTTACAACTTTTACTTCATTCACCTGACCTTAGCTATGCCTCTGCATCTCTTACACCTTTTACCTTATTCACCAGACCATAGCTATGCCTCTGCATCTTTTACACCTTTTACCTCATTCACCTGACCTTATCTGTTCCTCTGCATCTCTTACCCCTTTTATCTCATTCACCTGACCTTAGCTATCCCTCTGCATCTCTTACACCGTTTACTTCATTCACTAGACCTTAGCTATGCCTCTACATCTCTTACACCTTTTACCTCATTCACCAAACCTTAGCTATCCCTCTGCATCTCTTACACCTTTTAATTTATTCACCTGACCTTAGCTATGCCTCTGCATCTCTTACACCTTTTACTTCATTCACTAGACCTTAGCTATGCCTCTGCATCTCTTACACCTTTTACCTCATTCACCTGACCTTAGCTATGCCTCTGCATCTCTTACACCTTTTACTTCATTCACTAGAACTTGGCTATGCCTCTGCATCTCTTACACCTTTTACCTCATTCACCAAACCTTAGCTATCCCTCTGCATCTCTTACACCTTTTACCTTATTCACCTGACCTTAGCTATGCCTCTGCATCTCTTACACCTTTTACTTCATTCACTAGACCTTAGCTATGCCTCTGCATCTCTTACACCTTTTACCTCATTCACCTGACCTTAGCTATGCCTCTGCATCTCTTACACCTTTTACCTCATTCACCTGACCTTATCTATGCCTCTGCATCTCTTACACCTTTTACCTCATTCACCAGACCTTAGCTATGCCTTTGCATCTCTTACACCTTTTACCTTATTCACCTGACCTTAGCTATGCCTCTGCATCTCTTACACCTTTTAACTCATTCACCAGACCTTAGCTGTGCCTCTGCAGTTCTTACACCTTTTACTTCATTCACTAGACCTTAGCTATGCCTCTGCATCTCTTACACTTTTTACCTCATTCACCAGACCTTAGCTGTGTCTCTGCAGCTCTTACACCTTTTACTTCATTCACCTGACCTTAGCTATGCCTCTGCATGTCTTACACCTTTTACCTTATTCACCTGACCTTAGCTATGCCTCTGCATCTGTTACACCTTTTACCTCATTCACCTGACTTTAGCTATGCCTCTGCATCTCTTGCACCTTTTACCTTATTTACTAGACCTTAGCTATGCCGCTGCATCTCTTACACCTTTTACTTCATTCACTAGACCTTAGCTATGCCTCTGCATCTCTTACACCTTTTACCTCATTCACCAGACCTTAGCTGTGTCTCTGCAGCTCTTACACCTTTTACTTCATTCACCTGACCTTAGCTATGCCTCTGCATTTCTTACACCTTTTACCTTATTCACCTGACCTTAGCTATGCCTCTGCATCTCTTACACATTTTACCTTATTCACCTGACCTTAGCTGTGCCTCTGCATCTCTTACACCTTTTACCTCATTTGCACACTGCTCTGATTCAGTACGATAACGGTTACGTCTTGTGCATTTGTGCAGCTTACATTCATCATGCTTCTCTTGCATGCTGTTTGTTTGACCAGTGACAGTTCTTTTTAAAACTTGCCATTTTCTGTGTTTTACATGAGACACACTGTTTACCGTATTTAAGTTAGCATTTTACTGTTTTATTGATTCAGACTCTCTAGTGACTTGTATTGCTTTTTCAATGTTAAGTTTATTTCAAGTTGGAACTTTTGAGATACTTCAACATGAGCCTGCCCAATAAAAATTCTCTCTTATTTTTTTATCTTTCATTTCGTTAAACCAACAAATTTCAGCCCATTCATAGAAACACTTTACAAAAGTTTCAGCACATTTACCTATACCTTGCACACATCTTTGGAAACAATTTGTAGTATTTCTTTTTGCCTTCAAGTCATCACAGAGTTTACTAATTGCAGACTTATGTATAACACTCTGGCCCTCTGAAAATGCAAAGAAACTTTATTTTTCCTCCATTTCCTTCCCTTTGATGTGTAACAGTGTGTTTATCCGATTTCCTCTGCCTCTTTGTACAGTTTGGTTGCTGCTCTAAATAATGCAAAACCCTGTGTCCATGATGGCCAGGCAAATGACTTCACTAAATCAAATAGCTCTTTTCAATTAAACTTTATTTTCAACAGAAATTCAATTTTCTAGGGCTAAGCAGCTTAATATCTGTAAAATAACCACTTTGTGACATAGAACTAGTTTTTTTGTGAACTTAGCGGACACTGCCTGACTTATTAGCATGGTTTTCTGAATAGACTGGTGTTTTTGATTCTATTTGCTGTAGAAGAAGCTGGTTCTGACATTATGTAATGATGCATACCTCTGGTTACCGTATCATGTCAAACGGCAGTACTGGTAACTTAAGAACTGGAGATTTGACATGGTGGAATAGTCTCCATTGGAGCTGTAACATGAGGGAATAGTCCTGCCTAGAGCTGATACATACTGAACTGCAGTTTATAGAATATCAACAGCGAGGTAGCACACAGTATTTTAAATAATGTTGGAAAGTCCTGACCAGAGCCGTGACATGGGAGGTAGTCCTAACTGGAGCTGTGACATGGGAGGGATAGTCCTGACCAGAGATGTGACATGGTGGAGTAGTCCTGACCAGAGATATGAAATGGTGGAATAGTCCTAACCAGAGCTGTGACATGGGAGGATAGTACTGACCAGAGATTGACATGGTGGAGTAGTCCTGACCAGAGACATGACATGGTGGAATAGTCCTGACCGGAGCTGTGACATGGGAGGATAGTCCTGACCAGAGATGTGCATGGTGGAATAGTCCTCACCAGAGATGTGACATTTTCCATTGCACACATATAATACTGGGAAAAAAAAACACACAGACACACTGTTAGTAACATGGCACTGTTGGAGTGGAGCTGTGACATAAAGCAAGACACAGTATTGTAAAATACCTGCAAAGGCCAACATTTAACACTATTCTGTTGAATTAAGAAATAGAAAAAGCAATGAGGCACATATTGCTAGTGCCAGAGTACTGTTGTGAACTGACAAACCCTTTTCTAAGATGCCTGATTTTGGGAGGGGGAGGTGGTGGTGGTGGGGTATTAAATGGCCCTGTGTCATTTTGTTGTGTACTTTAGGGGCGAAAAAAACAGACATATTGTCAGTAACATAATGCTGCTGGAATGAAGTGGTGCCATAAAACCAGATTTTCCATATAGGCCAACCTCTAATACAATACTGCTGAAATAAAGAGCAGTAAAAGTTGAGATACTCATTGTAAGCAACGTAGCTCACAAAACCCTGTTCTGAGACTGGGTCATGACATTTGGCCATCTACTTTGTAACAACAGAGAAGTAACATTGGATGGAGATTCTCATCCTTACATTTAACAGCTCTCTCTCTCTCTCTCTCTCTCTCTCTTCCTATCACTCAAAGTGAGAGAGAGAGAGAGAGATGATGAGCAAAGTAAGGACAGTGATTTTTATCCAACTATTACTCAAAAGGGCACTGAAGACAATTTTAAAAAAGTTTGAATAAAAATGAAAGGAAAAAATAGATTTTTCTGTCCTGGGAACGACCCCACAACGCAGTGTCTGAGGTAATATCCCTATCTACCCTGCCCTGCGTACTGCTCTTCTGACTCTGTAAAAAAAAAATGGCATTTAATTGACCTGATGTTATTATTGTCCACTGTCAGGACCTCAACAGGTTTGTGCCTGTTAATTGGTATTACTGGAAAGTAGTCATTAACCCGGTCTTCTGCTAGTGTTGTTTTTTGTTGTCACATTTGGCAGCAGCAGTCTTGTTTTATTGCAATTGAGTCCATTTTACTGGTAGTCTCAACAATTTAACAAATGTCATTACTTGTTTTCCGTTCTGTGTGTGCATTTGCCATGCCATCTCTTACTAAAACTTTCATTTTTGTTCAGTCAGTTCAGAATCATGGCCTACTATCAAGTTTAAATTAGTTTAATCAGTGTTTTAAGAAGTTAGAAGCATATACAGGTTTTATTTATTTTTTAATGGAAACATGCATTGTAATAGATGATTATCTCATTAGCTGAGTCCACATTTTAAGTTAGGAAGGAAGCAGTCATATCTGAAATACATGCATATATATGTGGGTTTGGGAGATGTATATGTGCAAATCAGAAAAAAAAACAGATGCATTGTATTTATAGATATGTCAGTATGTATTTGTGAGAGAAACTAAGAGCTATGCACTTCAAGAGCTTTGTTGTTTCAAGAAACATACATCTGACAACGGTCCATCTTTAATAACCAATAGGACTATATGCTGCATTTGTTAGAACCCACTCAGCTGAAAAAGCCTAGGTTGTCTGGCTGCCCCTTCCCATCATAGGAAGTTACTAGGCTAATGGCCCTAGGGCCCTTACAAGCCTAGCCATGTTTTATCCTTATTTCCATGATCAGCACCTATTGCTCCTGTCCAAGAGGGACACAGTTGGAATCCCCGGGGTGGCTACCCATCCAATCGTCCAGATTGCATTTGAAGAGGGCCAATGAGGTGCTCTGCTGACATGAAGTGGGAGTTTGTTCTAAGGTGTGGTAACCTCTGGGAGACAAATCTGTCCTTCCAGCAGTCACTGTTAATGTCACATACTAGATTAAGGTCTGTAAAGAGAGTAATCTGTGCACCATTTGACTTACGGATGTGCAGCATTTCCAATACAGCAGGGTCAGAGATTGCCTTGTATGCAAGGCAGAGATCACCACTGAGTAGTCTGTATGAAACAGAATAAAGTGACAGTGATTTCAGATGATCCACACAGGACAAATGCTGAAGACATTGAATTTTCCTTGTGAGGAACCTTTGTGGTCTCTCGGATTGCTACAGTTGTTTGGAAAAGTATATACCTAAAGGGGCATTGTAGTCAGTTATTGGCCTGATGAGGGAAGAGTACAGGGAGGTTATAACTTCTTCATCAAACATCACTGTCCCTCACTCTTCAGTTCTTCATTGCCATTAAAACCTTATTCACAAAAAGATTGATCACAAGCATCATTCTTGAGTTTTCAGCACTTTTGTTGATCATTTTTAGTGGGTCATTTTACTGGTGCATGATTATAACTTTTGCCCCTCCTCATCTTTAACTTTAGTGTTAGCATCTATATCCTGAATTTTAGCTTTCCTATTTAACTTTATCTTGTTTAGTGCCTTGGGCCTTTTATGGCTATTTCACCAAAGCCTTTATTTTGAAAATGTCCCTGCAGCAGGGCAATCTCACCCACTGGTAAATACACTCAGAGTTTGTCTTGCTTGGGAGAAGGGCAAAAGGGTTTCATAGCGACACATGTAATGTGCACAAGGAGAAGCTGAAAAAATATTTTGGTAAAGCAGACTCCATTGGGCCATCCATCAACCCATTACCAGAACTGTCCAGTTCATCAGACACTGAGACGTCCGTTTATAAACAAACCTCAAAAGACATTATCCGTAAAAAGGAATGCAAGTCTGTGTGATATTGAGGGGGTTCTGTGCTTGTTGCAAATGGATCAAAAAAAAAAAAAAGAGGCAGGAACTAATAAGGGATGAGTTTTAGTTTGGACATTCCTCAGTTTAACATAAACATGGATGCAGAAGAACTTGTCGATGTCCTTCAAGGATGCATCTGCAGTCATCACATATGGGTTGTCCTGCCTCAGGCAGCCCTTCGGTCGGCCGGATTCCAAAGTCTGGGTCCGGCGTCGGCTGATGTCGCACTTTCCCCGACGTCAGAGCGCCTGGGGTATAAAAGCATCAGCCGACGCCATCTTCCTCAGTCTTTCTTGCCACATGGTGCCCGAAGCAGAAGCAGTTCGCAAGTGCCGGTCGGCCAGCTCCTGTAATTCAGCTACCGAAGACTTCAAAAAGCTAAGTACCCCGTTGGGGACTCTTTCTTGCCTCAGCCGATGTC
This sequence comes from Protopterus annectens, assembly GCF_019279795.1. Classification (NCBI taxonomy): domain Eukaryota; kingdom Metazoa; phylum Chordata; order Ceratodontiformes; family Protopteridae; genus Protopterus; species Protopterus annectens. Next base: position 435,285,097 of record NC_056748.1, read on the forward strand.
AGATAAAGTTAATAATTGTTTAACTTGTGGGAAACAAATACCTCATAAGGATTTCCACTCTTACTGCCTCCCCTGCCTAGGCCCAGACCACGATGTCTTGGCCTGTTCAGCCTGTGCTTCCTTCAACCAACGCACTCTTAGACGTCGGGCGGAGTTTGCAGAGGAATTTTTTGGGGCTAGTTTTTCGTATAAGATGCCGTCGGAGACTCCGACTTCTCATTTAGTTAAGAAACGGAAGGACAAGGACCGACACACGCGGGCCGCAGTTTCGGCTGAAACCACGGCAAGGCCTACCACGAGTGTCTTGGTCTCGGCTGAAACCAAGTCCTTGGTACTTCCAATTACCGAAACCGCTCAACTGACTACCTTGGTCCCGGAGGCCCCGGCTGAGTCGGTTATTGAATTTCCAACAGAAACTGGTGTCCTGGAACCTTCCGACACCATTCCTTTAGACAAATCTACACCAGCACGTGGTGCAGCCAGGCCTCCTGCATCCATGTCCATTAAGGCATTCTCCAGAGCTAAAGCTGCTAAACTCTCAAAAGCTTTACCTCCCAAGGTTATCCCTCAGGGACCCTCTACTGGTTCACAGATTCTAAGCTTAGCAGAGGATCTTATCTCCTTAATTAGGGGCTCTCAACCTCATCCGGACAGGGGCTCTCAACCTCCTCCAGACAAAAGGCCCAGGGTCGAGCCCTCTGATCCCCACTCCTCAGATGAGGCCTCTGATGGCTCTACTCTCTTGGACCACCAGGAGGAGGCTTTTTCAGCCTACGAGGATTCTGATGCAGAGGAATCTATTCCCTCGGCCTCCCCTCCTGAAGAGTTTTCCTTTGGGGCGACACTGCACACCATGAGAGAGTATTTCCAATGGCAGGGCCAGAAATTCTCTGATTCCAGGAAAAGATTAAGGACCTTTTTACATTTGCCTCAGCATAGACCTTTAGCTATTCCTCCTGTTTTGAATGTCATTGATGATGTGTACTCTGACTCTAGCAAAACCCCTGATTCTCTCCCTCCAGCTCCTGCCAAACCCGATAGGTACTACAGGGTCCTGGACTCACATCTTTACCTTTACAAGGCCCACTCTGCTGATCCAGAAACTATTTCCCAGGGCCCTAAAGGGGTTGCAGCTGCCACTGCTAAAAATCCTCTCCCCTCTGAAAGGGAGTCCAGAGCTTTAGAGAGATGGGGTAAAAAAGTGTATACTTCTGCTACTCTTTCTATGAGGGTATTCAATTGTCAATTTCATATGATACAGTACCAAGAGTATTTGTTAGATGAATTGCATAAAAAACTGTCTTCACCTGACCCCCTAGACCGCAAGTCACTTCAGGATCTGGTACATAACTCACAACAGGTTAGCAACCATTTCTTGCAATGTGGTTATGATGCATTGGAAGCTTCATGTAGGTCAGCTATGACTGGCGCAGTCATACGTAGGCATGCTTGGCTGAAGGAACAATCTCTGCCAGACCATGTTAAAGCAAAGCTGCTGGATGCTCCTCTGGAAAAGCAAAAGTTATTTGGCTCCACGGCTCAGGAGGTCCTAAAGAAATTTGAAGAAAAGGCAAAATCCATACAAACAGTCAAAGATTTTCTCCAAGTACAACCACCAAGATTCAGCAGGAATTGGCCTTCCAAGATTGGTCCTTTCCAGACACAGAGAGGTTTCAGAGAGGCAAGAACAGGCGTGCCAGAGGTAGAGGGCAAGCTAGAGGCTCCTACAGAGGACGTCAATGGCAGCCTCCCAACCAGAGAGGTAATGCAGGACCTTCAACTGCTGCACAAGGACAGGTTCAATGACTTTGCTTTGACACCACCAACCAGGGCTCAATTGGAAGCACCTTTGGGCGGAAAGCTTTCTTTATTCTCAGAAAATTGGCACAGTATTACAAGGGACAAATGGACACTACAAATAATAGACAAAGGATACAGGTTTCATTTCCACACATTACCAAAAATAAAGGGCATGCCAGACCTGCCACCGAATCATAGGGCAGAGGCTTTGAAACAAATTTCCAGCTTAATGCAAATGAAAGCTATAGAAAAGGTTCCTCTCTCAGAACAAGGCCAAGGATTTTACTCCAGACTATTCCTTGTTCCAAGAAAAGAAAAACAATGGGGGCCTATTTTTGACTTGTCCGCACTGAATACTTATCTCATTGTGCCAAAGTTCAAAATGCTGACTCTACAGCAGCTCCTTCCCATGCTGGGCAAGGGGTCTTGGCTGGTAACTCTAGACCTCAAGGAGGCATACCTGCATGTCCCTATCAGACAAAGTTGCAGAAGACACCTCAGATTTCTTGCAGGGTCAGAGCATTATCAATTCTCAGCATTGCCCTTTGGCTTATCTACTGCGCCCAGAGTATTCACAAAATGCATGGCATCAGTAATTGCACACTGCAGACTTCAGGGGATTCAAATATACCCATATCTGGACGACTGCCTTATACAAGCGGACAGCCAACAAACTTTGGTAAAACACTTGAATTATGCCATCCACCTACTTCAGGCCTTGGGATATACAGTCAACTTTCACAAATCAAGACTTGTTCCATCCCAAAGAATAACCTTTCTGGGTGCAGATCTAGATACAACCACCCAAACGGCCTTCCTCACAGAAGAAAAACAAAGGCAACTACCAGATTACTTCAAAAATCTGACAAGACAAACCCAGCTGACTGCAAGGAAAATCCTGCAGGCCCTGGGTTACATGGCTTCTTGCATCCTTCTGATTCCGCAAGCAAGACTACATATGAGGAAACTGCAATGGTACCTAAGGAGTTTATGGACTCAGCACAGTCACAGCCTGGAAACTTTGATACCACTCATTCCATGCCTTCAAAAGGAATTTCTGTGGTGGGCTCAAGCAAGCCAGGCAAACAGGGGTCTGCCTTTCAGCAAACCAATAGCCAGCCAAACCATTACAACAGACTCTTCAGACCATGGATGGGGAGCACACATGGAGGGCAGATGCATTCAAGGTCTATGGTCACAAAAAGAGCTACGCATGCACATAAACCAAAAGGAAATGCTGGCAGTGATACATGCAGTCAAAGCCTTCAAACCCTTTCTGCATCATGGCCAACTGCTAATAAGGACAGACAACACCACGGTTATGTGGTACATAAACAAGCAAGGAGGCACCCATTCCTATCCTCTTTGCAGGCTGGCAATGAATCTATGGGAACTATCCTTGAAACTCAATATACAGCTACAATCCCAGTTTGTGCCAGGGAAAGACAATATACTGGCGGACAGCTTAAGCAGAAATATCATGGATGCACACGAATGGATGCTGCACCCAGACATCTTTCTACAGATAACACAATCATGGGGGAGGCCGGACTTAGATCTTTTTGCCTCCCCCCACAATCATCAACTGAAGAAATTCTGCTCAAGGACATACCACCCACAAGCATGGAAAGTGGACGCCCTCTCTTTCAGCTGGAGAACTCTAACAGTGTATGCATTTCCACCTCTCCCATTAATGACCAAGGTTTTACTGAAGATCAGGACAGAACAGCCAAAAGTGATTCTGATAGCTCCAGACTGGCCAAGACAGCACTGGTACCCACTGTTAAAGAGCATGTCATGCACAAAACCATGGCCTCTTCCTCTATGGCCACTTCTACTGACACAGCACAATTACAAAACTCTCCATTCCAACCTGAAAACCTTGCAACTAACAGCCTGGAAAATACCTTGACTCCTCCTCAGGAGAAGCTATCCCAGAGAGTGAAAGATATTATTATGGAAGCTCGCCGGCCTTCCACAAGAAAGGCATATTCAGCAAAATGGAAACGATTTCACATTTGAAACACCACAAAGGGCCTGGATGCGACAGTGATGAACATGCCACATATCCTGGAATACTTGGCAGAAATGTTCCACAATGGTCTGTCTTACTCTTCCATTAAAATTCATGCTTCAGCAATTTCAGCAGAGTACAATACTGATCCACCTGTCTTCTCTCATCCTCTCCTAAGACAGTTTCTAAGAGGCATCAAAAACATCAATCCTCCAAGGAAACCACCTCTACCTACTTGGGACCTTAACTTCGTGTTGGAAAAACTAACACTGCCTCCCTTTGAACCAGCAGCATCTGCAGAACTACAGTTCCTGTCTTGGAAGACTGCTTTCCTTCTGGCCATAACCTCAGCAAGAAGAGTATCTGAGTTACAGGCCCTTATGGCAGTACAGCCATTTCTTATTTTTCATCAGGACAGAGTTTCATTGAGAACCAATCCTACATTTATGACAAAGGTGGTATCCAGGGTTTCATTAAATCAAGCTATTCACTTGCCTACCTTCTTTCCAAATCCACAAAACAAAGGGGAGAAACTTCTGCACACCCTGGACATACACAGACAGTTGCGCTACTACTTGGACAGAACTAAAGGTTACAGAAAAACTGACCAGCTGTTGGTAGCATATGCTGCTGGTACACAAGGAAAAGCAATTTCCAAACAGACAATTTCAAAATGGATAGGGAATTGCATTTGTTTTTGTTACTCCTTTCATGGAAAAACTGTGCCAGCTAACATTAGACCTCATTCCACGAGAGCCACAGCCACCTCCACAGCCTTCTTAAGACGGGTGGCTACCAAGGACATTTTAGAAGCTGCTACATGGAGCTCCGTGCATACATTTGCCAAGCATTACAATTTACCTTTATATTCCAGATCCAGAGCAGGCTTTGCTACAGCAGTCCTGCAGGGCATTTTAGCTACACCATCCTTTACATAGTTCCTCCACCCCCAGATTGGCTATGGTATTCTACCCATATGTGATGACTGCAGATGCATCATTGAAGGACATAGTACAGTTTTGTACCTACCATAAATGTAGATGTCCGATAGGTATGCATCTGCAGTCAGGGTTACCCTCCCTCCTTCCCCTCTGTGGTATTTCTTGGGTACTTACCCCTCTTATAGCTAGCTGGGGTGATCTATTATGGTGTATTTGTTTTGATATTATTGTGCATGTTTGTTTTTTTTTTTTAAATGCATCTCTCCAAATTTAGCCTTCCTTAGAGGGCACCTGGCATCTGGGGCAAGAAAAACTGAGGAAGATGGCGTCAGCTGATGCTTTTATACCCCAGGCGCTCTGACGTCGGGGAAAGTGCGACATCAGCCGACGCCGGACCCAGACTTTGGAATCCGGCCAACCGAAGGGCTGCCTGAGGCAGGACAACCCATATGTGATGACTGCAGATGCATACCTATCGGACATCTACATTTATGGTAGGTACAAAACTGTACTTTGCTGCACTCATAAGTCAGCACAAGTAGTTTCTCTGCTCCACAGGACTTTTTCATTAATTTGGAATTAACTTTCCAAGAAAAAGCTAACTATTAACACTAACGTTAATAAATCTACAGTTGTGATGCCTAGGATAGCAAAAAGACTAGCATGTATTACTGGATCTATATTAGTTTATTGAAGGTTCACTTCAGCGAACCTTCATTCATCAAACAAAAACCATCAAACATTCACTTCAGCGAACGTTCACTTCACTGAATGTGTAACACAGGGAAAGTAACTACTTGCCCAGCATTTCCCAGTAATGCACACCAGCATATTTTAAACCCACCCAGGTGGGGGTTTGTGCCCCCCACACCCCCAACTATATATACCACCTCTGAGATTGCACTACAGTGGGGAAAGAGAAAATTTCCTTATATTGTCCAACTAGTTCCTTTCCCTGTTTAAATCATTCACCGATGTGAACTTTCACTGAAGTGAACATTTAATGTTTTTTCTTCGATAAAAGGAGGCTCGCTGAAGTGACCCATATTGCCAGTCCTTTCACAACACAACAAAAATATCTTGGACTACTTTCAGATATGGCAATTGTAGCAGAGGACTAAAGCTGAGAGCTGTTAATGAGATATTTCTTGTGGTACAGGGTTTTGCCTGCTGTGTGAGCATGCGCAAGATACTTGGACAGTGTTTTGTGAACAATTGGAAATTTAAGTTCATTAATGGTCTCCTGATTTACATGACTAGTAACTACCTATGAACTCTTGCTTTTCACAATTACATTGAGATGACCATAACTAAAGATCTCCAGTAACTTAAGGTAGCCTGCATACCTCAGATCTGCTAATTTCTGAAGTTTGGAATACAATTGCCATTGATGTCTTAAGCCTAAAAGTTGAATATGCATTAACTAAAGAAATCCCAATCCCTCAGCGCCACACACTCCAGAGATCACAACCTCATTACCACAATTAACAGAACATGCTGGAGGGACAGGTTCATCTCCCAAAGACTGCCCATACTGTGGAATAAGCTTTTCCCATTTATGTCAAGCAGAGCACCTAGCTGGCCCTCTTCAAGAGAAATCTTGATGAGTGGATGGGTAACAGAAAGTTCAGTCCAGGGATCATTCCAGTTGCCTATTGGATAGGGACGCTGTGAAATAAAATCGGGTGATACGGTGCCTGGGCAGTTTTTTGGGACTAGGCTTGTAAACGCTCTGGGGCCATTAGCCTACTACACACCTATGAACCTATGAACTAGCCCCTGTATGAAGACAAAACATTGCTGAAGTACAATCAGCCAAAAACAAGATGTTAAGATTAATCAACCTTGGCAATTCATCTGAACACTGTAGCAGGGACACCTGTCTGCTCAATACACTCTCGCCTTCAAACGCCTTACTGAAAGGTATGGAATATTTCTGAGACAGAGAAAAACTCTCAGTACATGAATCTACTTTCTTCCTTCATATTAATATTACCATCAGAATAAATGGACTTTATTTTTCACTTGCTGTTTGTAAAAAAAAAAAAAAAAAAAGTTTTGCACACATCCTTCTGCTTCTTGAAGCAGGCTGTCCAAGGAAATATCAGCTTTAGAAAACCTCATTCTTTACAGGATGAAACTAAAAGAGCACTGCATATAGGAATATTGTTTCAGTGATCTAGGTTAATGTTCTGCTTATAACCTTGTCAGGTTGAGTTCTTGATGACTTTCCAGCCCAGTAATATTTATCTGTAATGGCTGATGACATTTTAATATTGAAAGTGGTCTTGTAGCAGCCCACTTACTTGGTTAACAAATAATAAATAAAATACAGACGTAGTTTCCTGACCACATTTGCTGTTTGTGATAGCTAAACTGTGGCTATACTATCGACCTACAAATATAATTGTTCTGACTTGATTTTAAAACAGTAGAATGCACAATTAAGAGTTAGTAATGGAATTTGAGTGCAGAAGTCTGCTATGATACTAAGCAACACCAAGTCTGAATGAGATCAGGAGCAGTTAGGTATTCATCTAGCCTTTGGTCCTGTTAATTTCTGAATCATGCTGCCTGCTTCCATGAGGCGAGATGGCATTGATGACACTGTGACAAACATTCTAAATTGCGCGTGCTCTTCATTCTACCGTCTAATGTAATCAGTCTTTTTGTCCCGTACAGACTGAGACATTTTACGAATGTAGAGGAGAGTTTAATTAGAACTGAAAACACAGTTGTGTTTACATTTGTGGCTTTTAAATAATATAGTGCAGTCTTTCTTATCAGAATTGCATTTCTTTGATTCTGTTCTTTAACTGATCCACAGGACTGTCATCTTGTCATCTTGTAATTGTATAGTTCATGTAGAAGTGAAGAACTTACTCAGCAGAATAAAGAAGAAATGTTTATGACTTAAAGAATAAACAGCCTATGGAAGTAAAACTGATGAAAGATTCCAGTAACAGCACTGGTTAGTAAAAACATGCATCAAAACTATACCAAAATGTGTTATGGTATAGAAATACATTCAGTTATTCTGAGTATATTGAGTATATGAGAGAATTCATGGCTTGTTCATCAATATTTAGAATCATCATCATCATCTTTTTTCGGCTGTTCCCGTTAGGGGTCACCACAATATTTAGAATATCGGGTTAGAAATGCAGACATCCTCAGTGTCAAAACCAAAAAAAAAAAAACAAATACTAAAAACAGTTGCTTTGGGGGGAGGGGTAGTGCGTGTTGTGGGGGTCAATTCCTTCTGATTCCCCAGACCCCCCTTTATTTAGATATACTAACTCTGAGATTGCCCTATAACAGGGAAAGGACAAATTCACTAATTTATGCTGTACCATGATCCCACACGGAAGGCTTCTGGTTACTCTTGTAAGTTGACATTTCCAACATTGACATTTGCTTTTTGAACTTATGTCACTCAACATTTGCAATTGTCAAGCTTTTGATATGTGCCCATATGACTCAGTACTTAATTACTTCATGGAGAAAGTTACCAGCCAAGATGGCAATTTCAAGAACATGAAAATAAATAGAAATTTACTAAAGTATAATGCATTTAATTGGGAAAATGATATGATGGACTATTTAGGGATTAGTATAAAGAACACATGGAAAGAGACTATTAAATTAAATTATACTAATCTAATAGCGACAATCAGTGATGTAACTAAAAAATGGAATAAAATGTTTTTCACTATGGAAGACAGGTTCTCATTAATAAAAATGATCATCTTGCCCCAAATTTTATTTTGTACACAATCACTGATTTTACCTCCACCTAAATTTTTTTTAAACAATTAGATTCCATGTTACTTACATTTCTTTGGTTTCCTCAAAAAAACAAGAAAAGCTTACAAATGGCATGTTAGAGCCTGAAACAGTAAAGGGATTGGATTTCCTAATATATAACTATACTCCAAATCTGTTATAATCAATATAATATTACATTGGATTACATCATCATATACTTCTAGTTGGAAACAACTACATAAGATTCATATTGTGACGACCGTACCCTGGCCCAGCAATCAAGGAGCCTCAATCCTCACCACTAACACCAGGGAGGTCGTCTCATAGAAGAAGAAAGGATAACTAATACACACAGTAAAGTACAATTTCCCTTAAGTGCACACAAAGATCACAGCCAGTCTGGTTGCTTCCTTGCTCACCAGGTCCCCAATAAGACTCCCCACTGGCACAGCTATAGGGTCCAGGTCTCAGCCTAACTGGGCAAGCTAAAACCTCCAGTACCCTCTCTGTCCAACCAGTGCTTTGTGTCCCTGCCAAGTAGCTGACACAACACACACACACACACTTTGAGATAAGTATTTATACAACTTCACAGACACTCCTGGGAAAGGCTGACAGATTCCCCAACTGTGCCCCTTTACCCAGACTATACGGTAGTAATTACTGCCACCACCCAGTTAATAATATCAGCTACTAAAAGGCCCTTAAAAGGGTGTCCAATTATTACTGTGCAATATTATTATCCAATGGTAGTACGACTAACAGTCGAGGCTTACTTTAGAGTGGCCTATTACAATAACCTCTATAAATATACAATGTACTCTAGAGCTTATCTCTACACAAATCAGCCACAGGTAGAAGGTTTTAAAAATATTTAATAATAAATAATTAAAACACAAGACAAAACTACTACACCACAGAGATATCTAAGAGTTCAGAGATCACTCAGAAACTTAAAATAATACAGTATGACAGGTCTGATTTCAAAGAAAAATACCTAATTAATCTTTTACTAGCTTTAACTATTCCTACAAGAAATCACAGTGCTAAAACTTACATGTGAGCACAAGGCAGGGTGTTGATAAGTTAGATGTCCAAAGTCAAAATGCTTCCATTCTCTTCTGAGAAATAGTATTTAAACATTACTAACACACATGTTTGCTGGGTCCCTCCCCAAATTACATAGTTTTTGACACTTAGGTTTTCCCAGGCAAACAAACTGCATTATTTAGCAATCTAACACCTGCACAGAAACTTACAACAATAGAAGACATTTCATATGTATATTCTAACAGAAACTAGAGCAATAAAGCACCTTCCACATCTAAATTCTTGTTATAAACTTTAGCTTTAAAACAATGGGCATGAAACCTTCATCCAGCTGCAGTGGAGCCGAATTCTAACATGAAAGGGTCACAACAGGCTTCACTGGGCCAGGAGAGTGCAATGTTGTCACATATTTTGAAGTTCCACATTTCACAGTATTCTTTACACTCAAGAAACATGCCTGTATTTTACATTTATTATCAAGAAAACATGCCTGTATTTTACATTTATTTATACAGTTGATAGAATTATGTATCAAATTCTATTTGACTAGGCTGGCAGCCTTCGCCCATCTCTACCCAATCATCACACATATAACTGCTACTAAAAATTTGGAAATACAATTTTAGGAATCATTCAGAATCAACAAAATGTATCGGAGTCTTCATGAATAGTACCTTTACAATAACAGATTTAGCCATTTCTCTTCTGGTATAAATCAAATATTTTATATTTTTAAGAACATAATATATAGCAATTATAGTTTTAAACAAACATTTTCCTTATATTTCCCATAGCTTATACACCATATTGTTCAGATTCCTTCAATATAAATAAAATATGGAACCTCAAAGAGATTGACTTAAAATTCTGGCACCAATTTATAGATAAAAAGAACATCCAATCAATGAAGTCTCTTTTAGTCAGATTTGATATTTGTCAAGATAATTGGTTGTGTGTTCATTCATTATGACAATTTATTGAAAATAAAACGAGAGTATCAATTCATTTAGAAATTGATTCTATACCAAGGTTGATACAATTATTTATATGGTGTAATTCAATGAACAGGGAACATAAATTAAGCATATCACCTATACATAAAATCTTTACAGACGATTTGCTTAATTTTGACCCAGAATTTTGGAATTACTCTATGAAGATTAATGGTGAACCTCTGTCTAATGAAAATAAGAAACTGTTATTAAAATCAATATATGGCACTTCATCATCATTATATTGGAGATTATATACCTGGAAATTTATTCATAGAAGTTTCTACACCCAACACAAAATTGATTTCATAACCAAAAGTAAAGAAAGTAAATGCTGGAGGTGTGGTGACTTTCTGGAAGCCAACTGGGTTCATATGTTCATTGAATGTAAAACTCTCACATAATATCGGAGAGATTTTAGGCATTTCACAAAAGCTTTGTGGTCTGATAATTGACAAATCACTAATTAATTGATATTATTTAATGTACCTATCCCAAGTGTGATCCCCAAATATCAGTTACCTATTCTTTGGACAATTTGAGTGATTGCCAGAAAGATTATTACATTGATTTGGAAAAATAAGCAGGATCTTATGTTTGTTGAGTTTATTACATTAGCAAAATCTGTATGTAAAAAAAGAAATGCAAACCATTTGTGTAGAACATCTAATGTAACACATAAAATAATAGTGTGGAAAAATTGGAACATGTATTAGATAAATACTGACAAGTATTCATGGATAAGACAAATGTTTGTCATGGATGACTGTAGATGGTGTAAATAGTTGTTATATAATATATATTGTATGTTTGAAATGTGTATTTGTTCATGTTTATTAAAACAAAATTAAAAAGTTTTGAAAAAAAAGAACATGTACATGAAAGATTGCTTTGTTCAACACTAAAAAGGTATGATCTCCCCATTTAAAGTATGAGAGACACAAGCATAAATTTATTTTTTGTAAGAGTGTGGGATCCCATTAAAGATTCTACAAGTGGTAGAAGATATGCAGGGCTATTTCTGACCTTAACTACTATGTTGCAATCATTTGCATGCCTTTATTTTAATCATGTTTTCTTCTGAAGTGTGATCGAGCAGTGTTCACACTGGTGTTTGATGATAAATACAAGGGAAAATTCTGCAGGGAGATCTTACCATTTGTAAGATGTAGACACTGTGTGGCAAAAACAAGTGAAGCTTAAAAGTGATTTGACAATTCTGTTGTGTACAAGGGGTGAATAGTGCTGTTCTGGAAAACCAGTCTCTTTGCTATCCAGTATTATTCGCTGTACCCAGGGATGTTTTGGTAGCTGAGGCTCTTGCACTGTATTGAAAAGATTATTCAAGTGGATAAAATGCATTTTCAGAGGAGAAGAACAAACAGGTGGGCATGCTGTGGAGTGCAGTCTTTTTTTTTTAATTTTAAGTTTTTAAGTCCTTCAAATAACTATAAATTTGTCATCCAGTGTATGGAAATTGCCTACATGGATTGCACTGTTATTAAATGTGGCATTTCTTTCCCCATAGAGTGCATTTCTGCTATTGTTCAAAACTCAGTGGACTCTGCAGATGTGTCACCATCTTTTTTTTTCTTTTACCCCTCTACCACAACAATTCTGTGTGGGCATTTTACAGGCATTATATTTAAATAGTAATAACTTGCTTCTTTTGCAGTTCATATGCAGTGCAGGTGTGGAATTTCTTTCTACACTTGGGCATGGTGTCAAAGTTGGGATTTATTCTTATTTAAATTTAGAGTACATGATGATGCAAACAGTTAAAAACTGGCAGTGCACTATTAATTCTGTGCTATGCAAAAGAACCTTGTCCATTTACTCCTGAGTAGTCTGAATGCTGTCTACAAAGTCTGAAGTGTGAATTTTGTATTTTTTAACCACATTGGGATACAGGTGATTAACACAGAGGCAGAAAAATTATCCTTCTAATGTTGAACTTAATGACCTCCATGTCTCCCTCCCTAAAATCACTCATGCGATTGATTGGGTCTTCAGAACAACACAGACTCATTGGTATCATTGAAACATATGTAAAATACCAAAATGTCCAGCACCCTCTATGACATGAAATTTTATTTGTTCCAAATTGATAACAATTGCACTCCTGCCTTACAATTAAGTTAGGATTAGAGCCACTGTTAGGGTTAGTGTTGGCATGCATAAGTTAGCCTGTGGCAGGTGGGTTGTGTATAATATATAAAGATATCACATCCTCAATGCACATATGTATCACCATACACACACCTCTTGGCTGTCCCTGATTTTGCATAACGCCTCTGATTTTGCCTCATATTTTTATGTCCGTCATAAAATTCTTGATTTTCTCGTAAATCACACAGGATTACAGTCTTCTTAATGCATGCTAATGCAAAACCTGACTTTTTTTAAATTAACTTTTTAAATGAATTAATATAATATTTAAAAAGTCTTTGATTTTGCCCCCCCCCATTTACTTGTAGCTTTGCCCAGAATCCTTGAACATAATGCCATGTACTCATGCAACATGCAGTTTTTAACTTATTAATACTTGATGACTGTATTAACGAGTAAGGGGCAGTGGCTTACTGACATTTTTCTATTGGCTCCACAATGAACCTTGTCTCAGGCAGACGAAGACAGCTTGAAAAAGAAAGATTGGTTGTGGTAGAAAGGCAGAGCAAACTACAAATCAGTGTGGCTTCTTATGTGGCAACAAAGAACAAGAGAGGTGGAAGCCAGGCAGCATCATGAGAGGTAGGGAAACCTACATACTGCCCAGAGCCATTTCAAGTGACAAGAGGTCCTGTTGTCAGTGGCATATAGTCCGAATTGTTAGTAAAGATGGACACACTTCTTACAGCTTTGACAGCTGGTAAGGATATTTTAATTTTCATTTTTCCTTTATACCCTTTGTGCATTTAAGTATACCTTGACTGTCTGTCCTTCCATGCTTCTTCTCTAAATCCATTGGAAAAAAAATTGAATTGCAAAACAGATTCAGCTGGCTAAGCGCTCCCAGTATTGGCTTGCATAACCGTTTACATTTATGTTGTAGTTAAATGGATGTTCATCCCTCCAGTGTACAAAGTCATAAATTGAGAAAGCAAGTTCCTGCTTGGCAGTGCAACTTATTTATTTTAAAGAAAGAATTTCATCATCAAAATGTTGTGCTGCCTGTAGCATAGATTTTACAGTTTTATTTTTGATGCATTTGAAACTCACATGATTACTATCAAAAATATAAGTTTTCAGGGTCTGTTAATTTCTTTTACTGTGAAAAAGGAGAGTCTGCGCCGCTAGAGAATCCAGATAAACACTTTTGTTTTGATTGGCGAACTGGTAGATACATATACCATTTTAAAACTATTCGGTTGCCCTTGCATTGCCCAGTCACACTCAGTGGAACATAAAAAAATAGTTCTAAGATGAGAAATATTGCCATTAAAAATAGCACTTATTCTGTAAAACATTAAAGCAGTCTTTCCAGAAAATGTGGAAGATAGCAGGCATGTAGCAGTCACTTCAGATGACCAATGGTGAGATTTTAAATGCATCCACAAATGGTTAAGAGTCATAAGAAGTTTACACACAGGTTTATTTATGTTGATATTTAAGGGTGTTGTAATGTGAGTACAGTTATCTGATGAAGTCGCAATGTTTGGGATGAAAAATGCAGTGATTAAGTTAAGTGTTTAATTTTTTTTATTTTATTTTTTTTTTACATTAAAATAAAAAGCTTTATTTGAATTTTCTCTGTTGGTGGTTCTTTGCTCCTGCACCTATACAGTGCCTTACTTTTTTAAGGGCACAAACAGTCTTATACTGAAAAAAGTATGTATTGGCTTTAAGCTAATGCTCTTTAAATGTATTGTTAGTAGTAATGTAACTGTTGCCTGTTGTGTGCTTATTTAGGATATTTATAACCTTGGTGGTTTCCACATTAAGAACATAAGACGAGAATCCAGAGTAAAGAGAACACTCAGCATTAAATAAAGTTGAATATACTATATAAAGTGTTGTAGTTTTTGTTTTATGAAGTTATTTTCTGATTTGCCATTTCCTCTAGTTAGGGAGAACATTTGCAGAAATGAAAACTTGTCTTTTTTATGTGTAGGTGTCAGTGTAGAGCCTTTATTATTCGTTTAACTAGTACAGCCATTGAAGGCTCTGGTTGAAAGGCATTGCATGGTATGTGCATGTCACTACATTTTATTAGTTACTTGTGAAAGACTGAGGAGTATAATTTTGTAGTCCCAGGAATGACTGTAGCAGGGGTGATTGGCACTTACGGAAATGAATGGTATTAGACTGAGGATGTGGAAGTCAGCCCCCTCCAGCTGAACAGTTAGATTAATTAATTGCAATTTTCAGCATAGCTACAATCCTAAATCTACCACTAACCATAACGACAGTTATCTCCTCCAGGATCTAGGCTGCTAGTTGAACTTAGGTCATCTGGAGCACTCCAAGAAGCCAAGATCACACTTATCCACCTTAAAGAGCATTATAACTCGCCAACTTGTTATACACATTTCATACTTTATATAAGATAACATCCAAAAGTCAGATGAGTCTTGTAACAAAACTAACCGTTCTACATCTGGTCTGCTGTCACATGGCCATCATTGTGAGGCCTTCTGGATGGTTATCTAGTTAGTGTTTTAACAGCATCTGCTGTTGCTCAGTCTTAGGTTTGAATGAAGATTTCTTTACTTCTACATATGATCTTAAGTCAGAAAAGTGTTAAGATGGTATTACTATTTTTGCAGTCTCTGTCAACAATAGTCAACCCATACATACACACACACACACACACACACACACATATATATATATATATATATATATATATATATATATATATATATATATATATATATATATAAAGAGAGAGAGTGTGTGTGTGTGTGTGTGTGTGTGTGTGTGTGTGTGTGTGTGTGTGTGTGTGTGTGTGTGTGTGTGTGTGTGTGTGTGTGTGTGTGTGTGTGTGTGTGTGTGTGTGTGTGTGAGATATTAAAATGTCACCTGCCTAAAGTCCCTGGATTTAGTTTGTTTCATGAAGTTGTATTTTCTGTGTACTGGAAAAATAATTTTCAATTAATCACCTTAAATGGCAAGTGGGATGCTTTCATTTTAATATTAACAAAAACAAAGTTGCTAACAGAAGTTAGCTGAAATCCCTTCAATGGAACCTACCTTTTGTTTCTTCATGGATTTAATACTCACGTGAATGTCATCCAATGCAAATGCAGAAAAAAGGGTTGTTGTGTTGTGTCTTTTCGGCTTTTCCCGGTTAGGGGTCGCCATAGCGGAACTCTGGTCCACTAATGATTGGTAGTTGATTTTTACCTGCCGAGTTACCAGCCCTGACACACAACCTTCAACAAAGGTACACCCATTCACGCATGTCTCCACGCAGACGACGCTCTAGCTGAGAATCGAACCGGACAGCGTCTTGCTGCGAGGTAACACTTCATATATTACCCTTTTTTCTGCATTTTGGTGGCATAGTTAGCCATGTCTGAATTACTCAGTTGCACCTAGTTCTTTATACTAATTACATTTATGTTAATTTCACAAGGCTCTGTACTGTAATTACCTGATATATTTTTAATCTTACACATGTAGTTTCTAGATTTAGATAAGAGATTTTCCAGCTTTATCTTGAAAATAAAATAATTTCAATGTTACACTTGCCACACCATCTTGCTATACCAAATCTTTTGAGTAATATTTTTCTGTAGAAATTGTTCATCTTGGAAATATATTAATTAATATTAACCCTCAAAAGTTAAAAACGAATTTCTAATAAATCATTAACTATCATGATGGTTCAACATTCTTAGACAACGTGTAATATATGTTCTGCTTTAGCCACGGTTGTTCTTTGGATAGCAAAATTCATGTTTAATGCCAATGGGCAAATATGTAAATTAATGAGGCAGGTCAGAGTTATTTTTACTGAGAAAGATGGAAAGAAATAAGCCATAACTATTCTATTTTTAAATATTGACTATTGAATTATTACAAAATATCTGAATCAAAATTTGCTTTCATCTTTGAAGCAGGTTTTTATTGAGACCTGCATAGGTATTCATTAAAGTGGCTAGCACTAGCCATACAACTCGTGGTAAAAAGACCCTACTTCCATAATGTGCTAATTTGCTATTCAGAGACATATTAGCCATGACGAGTTAAGACCTCATTATTAGCTAATTTGCATGTCTCTGAAGCTCATTTACCACCACAATGTGCAGATCATTGCTGATCTGCATGTCAAGCTGGTAAACTGTTTTTCACGTTCACAGTGGCATTCCACGCCAGTCATTGCCCCGTCACACACAAGTACACAAAACATGAACACACTTACACACATAAATACACCTCTGTCCCTGTATCTGTCCCTGACCTGTCTGCCCTCCCAAGCCCCCTACACTCTTGTAATAGTTGATCTGCCATTACGGCATATGTCTAGTATGTCATGGTGGATAGTGTCCCTTCCCTTCCACTCCCAATCACCATAATGTGGCAAATGCCATTGCAGCACTTAAGTATAATTCCCTGATGTCTAGTGGCTCTCCCACCCCCACCCCCGTCCCTGTACTACTGTTGATAAAATAATGGCACTTACATTTAGTGTAATCCTATGTGTCTAGTGAATCTCCCCACCTCTGATCCCTGTAGTGCTGTTGGTGCTGTTAAGGCACTTAAGTATATTGTATCCCTGTTTGCTAGTGGTCCCCCCCACCACTGATCCCTGTAGTGCTGTCAGTGCCATTTGGCAGTTAAGTATATCGTATCCCTGGTGGCTAGTGATTCTCCTACTCCTGATCCACATGCTGCTGTCACTGCCATTAAGGCATTTTCGTTTAGTGTAATCCCTTGTGTCTAGTGGTTCTCCCCACCCCGATCCCTGTACCACAGTAATGACAGGTGGTTGAACACAACCTTTTGGCTCTGTTCAATACCATGATGTGGTGGAGACAGCAGTGTTGACCTGCACAGCCTAGTGATTTATTGACTCACTAGACATGTACAGACCTTCCTGGAGACCATTCTGAGGGAGAGAACACATAGCAATTAGCATATGTCTCTTCTCCAGACTGCGTCATTAGCAGTCATCACTGCTGCAGGGCCAGCTCCATGCAGTGCTGCACATCTCTGTGCTTAGAACACTGTGCAGCACAGTGTTAGGGTGGTTGGTGAATCGCAAAAAGGTATCTCAATGTCTACACATCTCAGAACCTCTTGAATCCCAGTCTGTAGTTTGTGTTTTGCCATGAGAGTTCATTATCCACTGCTAACAGCTAGCTCCATGCAGTAACTTTCATAATGAAGTCCCAAAACTGATAAATGTGAAACTTCTTAGCATTTTGAAACTTGATGCTATGAAAGTAGGCATATCAGATATTATTACTATCTAGATCCATGGAATTCTCTACTTCAGAATTATACCAAAATAAATTTGTTGCACTTAGAATTAATGATCTTTTGACTTCTGCATTTTACATTGCATACCATGTTGAAAAGGGTCTGTGTCACTTTGTCGAAGGTTCATTACCGCGAGCCTTCGTTCATCGAACCAAATACTGCGAATGTTAACTTCAGCGAACATTTACTACAATGAACGACTTACCCAGGGAAAGGAACAAGTTCTCCAGCATTCTGAACTTCACACAAAGCACAGTATTTCAAACACACCCAGTTGGGGGGCTGTGCCCACCCCACATCCCCCAACTGTCTATATATATATATATATATATATATATATATATATATATATATATATATATATATATATATATAGCAACACTACAGTTGGGAAAAGAGCAGATTTTTGATGATGGCCAACTTGTTCCTTTCCCTGGGTAAATTGTTTGTTGAAGTGAACGTTCACTGTATTTGGTTCAATGAACAAAGGCGCACAGTAATGAATCTTTGACAAAGTGATATAGACCTGTTGAGATATGGTTGTACTCTGCAATTTTATGTATTTAATGACTAATTAATTATTATTATCTTTGCAACAGTTTTTCATGATTTCATATGAACTAAGCATGTCATATAATAATTTCTTCTGATTATAATTTTTGGTATCGATGTAATAAATCATGTTTTTTTCTAAATTACAGAATATAATTGGACTACTGATTTTTTTTTTCAAAATCAGCAAAAATAGTTTTTACACCTGATGTATGGTTTAATAATGTAATTACATATTAGGACCATTACTGTTGAAAAATGTATGTTTTGGGATTATATATTCCAGCAGATTGTCTTAGTTTTCAGGGCTAAATTATCCTTCTCATTTACTGAAGTTAAAGAAAATAATTGTTTTTTTTGTCACCTGAATATTTTTTTATTTACTAGGCTCTATTGATGATGTCATAAATATATTTTTAATATTATTGATATTTTCTACTCAGGATTTGCTTATTCCCACATCAGTATTGTTTATGAAACACAGTGAGGTAATTTTTATACAATTCTTTTGTTTTGCTGGTACACCACATGTTCCATGAAGGTTACTCGTATATGGACATTTATGGCTTTAACTTACCAGCCACTATTGTTATATACTGCCACTGTATTTTCTTATTTTTTTTTCATTTGCAATACAAGGAACCACTCACATTTAATACCACTAGGTCTGTTTATGTTCATTCAAAATTTCTAGTAGCATGGATTCCATAAAAACGTTTATATACAGCCCTATACAAGTATTTTTATTCATATGTTCTTGCTGAGATATTCATATTTTAAGAAAGCCAACATCATAACTAAACTTTTCTGTTCATAGTAAAAAGATAAAGTAATGTGTTACTATTTGTTATTAAAGTTTATAAATTCAGACTCTGTATATGTAACTTGGAAACAGTAGGCTATTACCTTTCATCATTAAATGCATGTGCACGTGCACTCACACAAACACATAGTGTGTGTGTGTGTGTGTGTGTGTGTGTGTGTGTGTGTGTGTGTGTGTGTGTATATATATATATATATATATATATATATATATATATATATATATATATATATATGGGTCCCCTACAGAATTTTGAAGCTTAAAACTTCGAAATTCATATAATCGAAGTTTTAAAATTTAGAAATCCTGAATGGAGATCACCAGTGCAGAACAGGAGATTTCCCTTTTCCTCCCTGTAGTGCGATCTCGGAGTTGGTATATTTAAGTAATGGAGGGGTGAAGGGCCCCCCCCTGCAAAAACATGTTTTATGATGTGTTGACTGCTTTTTTGGGGGGGGTCTAATTTTAAGATTCCAAGATCTTGAGATTCTCAACTCGATATTCTGAAACTCGAGCCTGTGGTATTTCGAAATTAAGAACTGGAACCATATATATATATATATATATATATATGTATATATCAATTCTTGAACTACAGCCTGTTTGATGTCTATTTTATAGAACAAAAATGCCTGAAAATGGGATCAAACAGACAAAATGCTCTAAGACAGTTATTTGCTGGGGACATGCCACCCCCCCCCCCCCCGCATCTCTATGAGAGGAATGCATTCACCATACCCTGGTAACATAAATATACAAACTCCAAGATCACACCATACTGGAGAAAATGGAAAATTAGACTATCTCCAATATTCAGTGATTTCTCAAAAATGCTGGTCTTCACTTTGTTTTTTTTTTGATGACTTTAATGTGAACCAAAGGCATTTGAAAATGATGGACTTTGTCCAATTAAGGTGAACCTATTCCAGCTCCTGCATTACTTCTCAGTTGATATTCCACATGAAGAAATAATCTATTAAGATCTGCTTGGAGGATTCTTTCATATATACCACAGTAATTGTCAGTGTCTTGTTAGCTACAAAATAACAGGCAGATTCCTGGTTAACAATGTAGGAGCTTCATATCCTAAAAATGAATTTAAAAGCAAATTTACATTTTATCAAACTGGCATGTTACAACCACCCCCCTCCCAGCAAAAAAAATTGGCTTTGGACTGAACTTGGTAGTTTTAGGTCCTGGGCAACCCCTCAGCATTTAGACTACCTAATGCAGATGTGTTAACTGCAAGGGTTGTAAGAATGGTACCTGTCATGACAGCTCAGTATTAACATCTGTCTGCTTTCTTTAGGTATCATAAAAGAGTATGGACAATTAATAAGGTGAAACGCCTCTCCAATAAATAGTACATTGTAGCATAGAAGGACAATGTTATTGCTAGACACTCCATTTTCATGGCTCGGTATCTCCTTTCTGCATTGCCCGACTGCCCTCCTGCTGTAGTACACAGAGCGCTGCTCACCTTGAATGTTTTGGAATAGCACTACTGCTAAACCTACCTCAGATGAAGTGGTATAGAGGATCAATTCAAATTCATTAGTAAAATCATGAGTCACTATCACAGTTTCAGAACATAGGATCCTTTTTAGCTCATTAAATGCAGTGCCTGCCCCACGAGACCAGTGCACCTTGACAAGAACTTTCGCATTTCTTAGATCTTTGAAACGGGATGCAATAGTCACAGAATTAGGCACAAACTTTCTATAGTACTCAGCTAGTCCAAGAAAACCCTTCAACTATATTTTAGTGGAGGGACATAGGTCAGTTTTTATGGTATCAGTTTTTCTGGTTGTGGTCTACTAACTCTTTCATTATAAGGTACATGCCACTTAGACAAAATGTGTCCTCTCTGAAGGCTTCTACCTCTAAAACCTGATCCCTGTGATTACATTTTTTAAGTTAGGCATTTTTATTATAAACTCACTGTTGCATCTCCTATGCTGTCTGAATGTGCTCTTTTACTATGAGGATAACCAGCTTTAATCGATCCTGTAACCTAATATATGTTCTGTTGCACCTTAATGCTGTTTTCACTTCTTTACAAGTTTCCTTAACAATATCAAGCAATACTGTAGGATGCCTTCTGTGCCAGAAGTTCAAACAGAGTAAAACCACTTAAAGCTCATGGTATCCTCTGGATTTGAAATATTAATTAGGGTGAAAAACTGGTCCCAATTTTATCAGCAGCATAAATAGTTTTCTTTAACATGGATTTCATTGAGTTGCTGATAGTAGGCTGATGTCTTTCAACTACTGGACCTTAAAGAATTGACATAACTGATGCAGTAACTCTAGCATAAAATGATTTCCGCAGTACCCCTGGCATAAAAGGAATTCCTTGGTTAGTAAGTAGCTATTTAGGGATACTTGCTGTGGAGAATAAGAACACTAGGTGTCCTTTTATTTTCATGTTGCAGTATTCTTAACCTTTGGGTTAGCCTCTACCTAGCAACCCAAATGTCGGGCCAGTATACAAAAGCTTTAGTCACTGGAAATGGACACTCCTGCACCTTCTGCAATTCCTCCAGTCCTGCCAACCTTTTTAGATGCCTTTTCTGTAGCTTCTAAAAATCCTGAATCCCAACCCCCATTCCTAGAAGACCTGACTGGTTTTATAAGGTCCCTGAAGGGGCAAAATTTCTTAAGTGTCATGCTGCAGATCCTGGTACTATTTCTGTTACTGCAGACAAACTTTCCAGACTGCTACCTTCCACCTCTGGTCCTCCCTTCTGATAAGGACAGCAAAACAATAGAGAGAATTGGCAAGAAGATCTATACTCTCTGGCCCTTTTACCTCAGGCTTTTAAGCTTTTGGATGGCCTCCCTGACTTGGCCACAAAGTCCCAAATCTCTAGTTTGATCTCCTTGTCCTCACAAGTGAGAAGACATTCAATCAAACGCAGTTATGATGCTGCAGAGGCTTCGGCCATATTTGCAGACTCCGCCTCAGTGCTCAGGAGGTACTGTTGGTTGAGGTTGTAACCCCTTCCTGATGATATCAGGGCTAAACTTTTAGATGCCCCACTGGATAATTCAGCCTTATTTGGCACCCAAGTGGTAAAACTTTTCAAAACCCTGCAACAAAAGGGAAATGAACTTCAGGGCCTAAAACATTTGTTTATGTCTCTTATTCCTAAATTTACACAGGAATTACCCTACCAAGACTCAATTTATTAGAAAACACTCTGCTCCTCCTACTCCTGCTAGGGGCAAAAAGAGTTGAAGAAAGCAGCAGACTCCTTTTAGGCCTGCCCAGACACCAACCCAGAAACCTCTGTTTCAGGACAAGACAGGTAGTCTCCTTTTCTTCCCCCTCCAGGCCATATTCCCCTTTCCCAGAGACTCTCTCACTGTCTCCCTTTCTGGAAAATTATCACCTCAAACAAGTGGTTCTATAATAGAAAAAGGTTATTTCATGATCTGAGTCATTCCTCCTGTTTTTATGGGCATCCCTCAGTCACCAAATGACCAACTTCCCCTATTACAACCCATCTTAGACAGCCATTTGTCTCAAGGAACTATTCAGTCAGTTCCAAGCTCAGAAAAGGGAGGTAGCTTTTACTCCAGACTTTTTCTAGTCCCAAGAAAGGATGGTCCATGGAGACTCATACTGGACCTCTCGCACCTCAACCTCCTTCTTTTAGTACCCACCTTCCACATGCTTGCCCTTCACTCTCTCTTCCCACTGATAATGCTTCAGGCATTTCTGACCACTTTGGACATCAAAGATGCTTGCCTACATATCCCTATCAGGTCCAAATACAGGAAGTACTTGCACTTCTCTGTGGGTTCCTCACATTTACAATTCTCTGCTTTACACTTTGAACTATCTACTGCACCAAGGGTTTTCACCAAATGCTTGGCTCCAGTGATAGCCTACTGCAGGGTTCTAGGGATACATATTTTCCCTTACCTGGATGACCTCCTGATCCAGGCAGACTGCAACAGTACCCTCCAGAACCATCTCCAGACAGTCATTTCTGTTCTGCAGTCTCTGGGCTTTACAATCAATGTCCCCAAATCCAGCCTAAACCCTTCCCAGGACCAGGTGTTCATGGGGTGCAGAATCAGAACAGACATTATGATGGCATTTCTCCCACCCAACAAGGTGGAATGTCTGAAATAAAACCTGCTGTCTGTCAATCATGCCCCAGCAATGACAGCAAGAGAATACCACAGACTCTTAGGGTACATAGCTTCCACAATCACCATGTTGCCACTGGCAAGACTCCATATGAGAAAGCTTCATTGGTATATGAAGTCCACATGGACCTAACACTCCCAGTCGCTGGACCCACCTTTGGTGGGTGGATCAAGTCTCTCAGAATTCAAGGCTTCCCTTGTAACCACTAGCTCCAGTACAGGAAATGTACACATAAACTTCAGAACTGGGGTGGGGAGCTGCTGTGGGCGGCTTGAAGGTGAAAGGCACATGACAGGCCCCTCTGTAACAAAAGGAGATACTGCCAGCCCAGCTATCTGGAATTTTGTAAATAATTATATGTCATTTGTGAATAGCAACATGATTCATATGCCTGTGTTACAAATGTGTTAGAACTGTATGTCATATTGTATAAATGTGTGCTGAAGAGATATTTTATACACTATTGTAACTGTTCAGATGTATGTATTTTTAACAGGGGAGATTGAAACTTCAGAAGAATGGTTGAGTTACTTTAAGGCTGGGTCATAAACAAAAGATATGTTATCTGTAAGTTTTAGTGCAGTAGCAGACATAATGTCTAGAACTAGAAGTTTTTTGTGTTGTCTTTAAGTGTGGAGGAATGTAATTTTTTTTATGACTTCCACCATTTGCCAAAAGATCTAAGGTCTATGTTTTTTCACAGGGAGGTACTAAATGCTACACTTGCATCAATGATTTTCACCTGGGATAGTCAGATGACAAGAAGTGATGTCATGATGCAAGCATCCCAGTAGTAATATTTGAAATATTAATTTAAGAGCTCTCTGAGAGAGAGACTGGGCATTTTGTATTTTGTCTCTGACCTGACAGCATCAGCTGGAAGACCCACTCACCACACACTTGCCTTGTTCTGTAAATTATCTAGGGTACAGTAATTTATTTTAGATACAGTCAGGAATATAGCTGAGCATAATTTAAATTTCTTTCTTTATTTGTTTGAGTCTGAATTGCAATGTTGTTTTAAATATTTCCTGTGATTTTGAACTCTGAAGTTACTGTGATTGTTTCTTGAGTATTTTCTTGTTCTTTTATTATTTATTATTAAATATATTTAAACCTTTCAATTGTGGCTGGTCTGTCTAGACATATTTTAAGCTCTTAGCGTACTTGCATATCTATTTGGTGACACTCTGCAGGCCACCATACCTCTCAACATGGAAACATCAAAAATCTGGACAAGGCCCATGAAAAATAGGTACAAATATGTACGCTGATTTGCATACACAATTGCATAACTCCGCCCACTCCACTGGAATTGTGGGATACCAACTTTCAAATGCAAACTGAAGAACAGACTCAAAATATAGCACCAGAGTCCACCCGAAGCCATTCCAATGTCCCATTACCTGGTTATTTCACCCCATTTACCATAAACACTAATGTGTGCATGCAAACTGCTTTACTTCTACAATGATTGTTTGGATTTTATTTTTACATTTTATAGCACAATGCACAAACACTAATAGATATCTGCTAAACAAAGCAATACTGTCTCGCAATGAAAATAGACTTGGCATTAAAACTTCTCTGCCCTTGAAACTCACATTCATTGAAACAGCATTGAAACCCACACCACATCCAAAGAAAATGCATCTGGCCAGTGGTGGATAAAGATTACCTTTTGGCTGTTTTCCAATCATAGGCCCCTTGCACACAAAACAAGAAACATACATGCATTCATTGATACACCTTCCTGACTATTTAATTATATTCCTTATATAATACAGCACACTTATTAGACTTACATTTGAGCGCATTTTAAATTTACTGTTTAAACATTTTTCCACTATGCAATGAAACAAAATGCATGAACCAATAATGACAGAACTGCCCTATTGAGAACATTTCCATCATAAAAGTTTACTTCCACACACACAATCGCATTTTAAATTTATTGTTTGAACATTTTTCCAGTAGGCAATGAAACAAAATGCATGAACTAATAATGACAAAACTGCCCTATTCAGAACATTTCCATAATAAGTTTACTTATATACTATATTTTATATATATATATATATATATATATATATATATATATATATATATATATATATATATATATATATATATATATATATATAGAATGACAGTAGTGTAAGCCATAGGCATCTTGCAAGCTTCTCCCACTTATTTTCAATTTCAGTTTTTTACTGAAAGACAGGAAGAGTGAAACTTAAATGGCTATCGTTTAGTGAATTCAGTTCTCACTTCTTACCATAGCTCTCAACATCTTAGCACAAAAAACCTGGACAAAGCCAATAATGGGGGAATACAGCCCCAAAATATGGGCAGATTTCAAATACTGATCTTATAAACTTAGAAAATTGCTAGAATAAAAGATTTTGTGTTGCCATTTATTTTCTGAAGAATGAAGTCTGAAATTCCAATGCCTGTCATTATTTAGTGAATTAAACCCTTCAGTGATTTGCCACAAAAATCCTGAAAACCACGGATTTAATGAGGAACAGAACAAAAATATGAGGAATAAATTCACAAGTGGTGGTGGCTAGAGATGTTAGGCTCTTTTTACCTGTACCCAAGGTACAGGGTTTGAGCCTGAGTACCTCTAGCCACCAGGTGTAGTCTGTCAAGTGCATTTATACACACACACACACACACACACACACACACACACACACACACACACACACACACACACACACACACACTATATAGCAAGCATGTGGCTTAAATAAATCAAATCACTCGTGAGGCTTAAACTCTGTTAATAAGTAACAGAAAAGCAACTCTGTCCATGCAGCACCAGAAATCTCACTCTCTATAAAGCATGCATGTGGCTTAACAAATAATTCAACTCACTTGTGTGGCTTAAACTCCTTTAATAACTAACAGAAAGCAACTCAGTCCGTGCAGCACCAGAAATCTCTAAGTAATTTAGAAAGCAACCTCTGTGCGCACACACACACACACACACACACACACACACACACACACACACACACACACACACACACACACACACACACCAAATAATTCAACTCACTCTCTATAAAGCAAGCATGTGGCTTAACAAATAATTGCTGGAGCCTTCCTATGTCCTGACAGAGTGCTCTTCAAACTATCTAGAGATATACAGAGCTGAGTATATTTTTATGGCACTTCAGCGTTGTGTACTGGTAATTGTTGTTTGACTAATTTTATATCATTGCTGGCTGACTTCAGAGTTGTGCACTGTTAATTTTACTTCACTGTATAGTTTTTCAGATCTCTTTTGGTTTTCCCATACCCACCCTCCCTATTCCTGTGTTGTTGTCTAAATTTGGAGACTTTTGCAGTTGCCCGCCCCCACTGTAGATTTGATCTGGGACACTCCCCCGAGTCCCATCTATTTACCTCATTCTACCTAATATACTCCTTCTGCACTTGTTTTCAGTCATTTTTAATTTAATTACATTTTTTAAACTGTTTGGTCTAACATTGCTACATACTCAAGTGTGCTAGCTTGCACTGCATTTGAATTGTTTTGACTGCTATTTTAGCTACTTTTCTGTATATATATATATATATATATATCAAAAAAAAAAAAACTTTTCCTGTAACTAATGTAGTCCAGATTCAGATTTGCTGTATCCAGGACTGTATGTAAGCTTCTGAGCCCCCCCCCCCCCAAGGTTTCTGTGTTGGACGGAAGCCTTCTAGCTTATCAGTGGGAGTGGTAAGCACTAGGTAACCTATCTACCACATAAGGAGTGGTTCTGGCCCAGAAATTGTAGTTATTGGCTGTTTGGGCAGTTTTTCCATCTCTCTCAACTTTCTGATTTAAAAGCCCACATTTGCAGTTGTTTCCCCCCTTTCCTGTAACTAGTTTAGTCCAGATACAGATTCTTAGTTTTAGCACTTGAATTTGCTTATTCGTGATCAGCACTTTTTCAGAACTTGTAAGCACTAAATAACCTAATTACTACAGCACTCAACCTTCCTTATTACCTAGAGGAAAACAGTTTTGGTACTTACTTTCCTCACTTGCTTAGAGAAAAACAGCTCTTGTACTCATTTTCCTCACTTATCTAGAGGAAAATAGTTTTTTATTCAGGCATGTCCAAGGGTCAGTTCCCAGTGTTCTCTCCTGTCTATCTGATGAATCTGGGCATCTTGGGGCAATGTAGAAATTGCCTCATGTACACAGACAACCCTGTCTTCCTACCACCCAACACTACAACCTGTGAGAGATGCACTTATCTAGCCAAACTGGAGGTAAAGCTCTCTCCAGTCAAGACTGAACTTGACAGTCAAGAGAAGAAGTTAAACACTTGCACCACACCACACTCATCACATAGTCTCACTAAATCTACACCACCAAAATTCACACATAGAAACACAAAAACATTCACGGAGGCTCTCAATAATAATCTGCTCAAGCAACAGAGACCTCCAAAGCAGAAATGACAGCAACCTCTACCCCCCCAACACAACCCAAATGACACATAGCCCACAGACTCAGTGTGTGACTCAATCACAGCCAATAAGGCAGAACAACGTACCCAACACACTAGTCATAGGTGACTCTATAGACAGGCACACTGATGTCCCACTTATCAGGCTAAACAAGGAGAAAGTTACTGTCAGCTGCCTGTCGGGTGCCAGGATCCGCCACATAACCCACGCACTCAGGTCACTCCACAACAAGTACAAATATTACTCTGTCATTGTCCATGTTGGTGTGAATGACCTGAGACGTACCTCCCTGGACTACATGAAAAGAGACATGGAAGAGCTCTCCGATCTTGTAGCCCAGGCAGGTATGACCCTAGCCCTGAGTAGCATTCTGCCATCACCCAGAATGATGCCGCAGTACAAGGACAAAATGATTGACTTCAACAATTGGCTAAGCATCTGTTGCCATTCTAAAGGGATCCAGTATCTGTCTGCATGGGATGACATGGTCGACAGACCACGATGCTTTGTCAGAGATGGCCTGCACCTGTCAAGCCTGGGATTCCAGATACTAGCTAAGGTTCTTGCCACCCCTATAGTGCCTTTTTTAGGCAAGGTTCAAATGACAAATTCACCACCATAACAGGAACAGGCAAGCAAAAACTGAGGGTGATGCTACTCAATGGAAGTCTAAATCTCAAAATGCACTCACTCGAGGCACTCCTTAAAATAGAGAACATCGATATCTGTGCAGTGACTGAGACCTGGTTCAAGGCTCCAGAGAGCACCCCTGCACTACCAGGCTATAACTCATACCAAACTTTTCGGCCATGAACACCAAAGGCGGAGGTGTGTCCATGTTTATTAAGGATATCCACACCTCCAGGCTAGTTGCTCAGAATAATGCAGCCGAGGTTATCCAAGTGCAACTAACTCTGGGCAAAACTGCAATCCAAATTGTAGCTTGCTACAGATCACCCACCATGCCCCAGGATTCCCACTCCTCTTTTCTTGATGTACTTGAAAATATTCAACCAAACACCCTAATAATGGGCGATTTCAACTACCCCAGCATTAACTGGGAAAACTACTCATGTACCAACTCCTTTGCTCAATGCTTTCTGGAATTCATAAACAACAATGCCCTGAATCAACTTATCCACACCCCCACCAGGGGCAATAATATCCTAGATCTAGTCATTACCAACATGAGTGACCGGTGTTCCACGCCTGAAGTCAACGCCTCACTGGTCCGATCCGACCATAAGCTAATTGCCCTAGATATCCACATCCTGCCCCCACCCCCCATTAAGGAAACCATGGTAAAAAATTTCTCCAAAGCCAACTTCATGCTTCTTAAGACAGAAGTGGTGAACTTCATGTCACCCATGCAGATGGACAATACAGTTACGACTACTGAATCCTACACAGCTGCACATTATACGCATTTACATGAATGCATGGATCATGCTATCTCAAACAGAACCAAGACGCTATCCTCCAAAAAAAGGAAGCCAATCTGATGGTCCCCTGCCATAAACAAACTGTACAACAGAAGGAAGAAACTGTTGCAAAAGAGAGTAAAATCCCACGAGTGGAGGAGCTCCTTGGTCAGCCTCAGTAAGAAGCTGCGATCCCTGATAAAATCCTCCAAAGCTAGTTACAAAAACAAAATCACCACTGATTCTAAAGACAACCACAAAGCATTCTATAGCTATGTCAAGACTCTTAATGGCAACACTCAGATCTGCTCTGAGTTTCAGCACAATGGCACTAAATATACAGACCCAACTGATATTGCCAACATCCTGGCAGACAGGTTCAGTGCTAACTTTACCCCCCTCTCACCCCCTAAAGAACCCATCTCTATACTGGAAGAATGCAAAGTTCCTGTAATCACGACTGTACAGGTAAAAAAACACTCTCCAAAGCCAAGAACACAGCATCCATGGGACCAGACAACATCCCAGGCTGCATTCTGCACAAACTACAGAATAAACTGGCACCCCACCTAAGTACCATGTTCAGTCATAGCCTCACCTCAGGCTTTGTGCCTGTTGAATGGAGCACAGCAATGGTTATCCCACTCCACAAGGGGGGAGCCACCAATGACCCAGAGAACTACTGCCCCATTAGCCTGACAAGCCTGGTCTGCAAGGCCATGGAACGTATCATCATGGAACTTATAAACAAAGACATTGGTTATCTCCAAACTCTGGACCCCACCTAGTTCGGGTTTGTAAAAGGCAGATCATGTCTCCTAAACCTGATAGACTTGTTTGAAGTAGTCACCAAAGTCATAGACAAGGGTAAGGTGGTTCACACAGCCTATCTAGATCTTGCCAAGGCTTTTGACACCATCCCCCACTCTGGAATTATAGATAAACTCACTAAACTAGGTATAAATACCTATGTCACAAGATGGGTTGCCAACTGGCTCACTGACAGAACCCACACTGTGAAAGTAGCAGACTCCAAATCCTACTTCAGACCAGTGACAAGTGGAGTACCACAGGGTTCAGTCCTGGGTCCTCTCCTGTTTGGTATCTACAGGCTAACACAGAAGGTCTTTGGCTAATGAAGTTCACAGATGACTGCAAACTAGGAGCCATAATCAAAACTCCTAACGATGTGGACATCCTACAAAAGGGCCTCACTGAGACAGATGCCTGGTGTCAAAGCCATGGCCTCAAGCTCAATACCAAAAAGTACATTGTCTTCCCCTTTGGTAAAACTCTGTACCCATGAACTACAACATAGGTGGTAGTATACTTAACACCAAAAGTGTGATAAAAGACCTTGGGACACAGGTGGACAGTAGTCTGTCTTTTGATAATCACATCACCACAGTAGTCAGGAAATCCTTCTACATGGCACACCTCATCACAAAAAGTTTCTCATCCAGAAAAAAGAGGTCATTGTTCCCCTCTACTCATCACTCATTAGGCCCATTATAGAGTACAACGCCCCTTTTGGTATGTACCTCACAAGACATCTACAACAACTGGAAAGGCCGCAGAAGTACCTCACAAAGAGGATTACCGACCTCAAACAGATGCCCTACGCAGACCGTCTCAAAAAACTCCAGCTTTATTCTGCCGCATATCGCCTACTCAGAGGTGATCTCTGCCTAACATACAAAGCTATGTCAAACCCAGAGCTGTTGGACATGCTCCACTTAAAGAAATCCCAAACCCTCTGAGCTACACGCTCTAGGGACCTAAACCTTGTCACCAAAATAAACAGAACATGCCGGAGGGATAGATTCCTGTCCCAGAGACTTCCCATACTCTGGAATAAACTACCTATCTATATCAAACAAAGCTCCTCATTAGCACTCTTCAAGAAAAATATTAATGATTGGAAGGGAAATAGGAAATTCACCCCGGGGATCACCTCTGTGGCTCTGCTCGACAGTGGCACAGGAAAATAATTTTCTTGGGTGGCAAAAGCCAGGGTACCTTTTTGGCTGGGCTTGTATAGGTCCCAGGGCCAATAGCCTAGTACCTACCTATGAACCTATGAACTCACTCGTGTGGCTTAAACTCCATTACTAACTAACAGAAAGCAATAGTCCGTGCAGCACCAGAAATCTCTAAGTAATTTAGAAAGCAACCTCCGTGCACACACACACAACAAATAATTCAGCTCACTCTCTATAATAATTCAACTCACTCATGTGGCTTAAACTCCATTAATAACTAACAGAAAGCAACTCAATCTGTGCAGCACCAGAAATCTCTAAGTAATTTAAAAAGCAACGTCCGTGCAGCACCAGAAATCTCTAAGTAATTTAGAAAGCAACTCAGTAACCTCCGTGTGGCTTAAAAATAACTGACTAACAGAAAGCTACTCAACCAGTGCCTAAACTCCGTGCAGCACCAGAAATCTCTAAGTAAACTCATTGTGTGTGGCTTAAGCAACTATGTCCATGCAACACCTCTCTGTTCACAAATAAATAACTTACTGTAGCTTAAGCAACTATGTCCGTGCAGCACCTCTCTGTTCACAAATAAGTAAATAACTTACTGCCTCTCATAAGGTCGCAGAAATGTTCTCCATTCTCCATGTAGAGCTCTGCAGCAGCAGATCCATTCAAACAGCTGAAAATGTGTGCACGTGAGCCCTTCAGCTCAATTCCAACAGGCTGATGGAGCTAACATCATCGCGCATGTGATGACATCAGCTCAAAAACGTGGAAGAAAACAAATAAAAAAAAATAGCTGGAAATCATCGGAAATGAAGGGGTGCCACTCGAGAATCATGGCACCCCATTAATTGGACACCAAAACTCTGTAAAAAGCAAGTAATTCAGGATGGTTGGGAGGTATGCAGGCCACTGCTAATAGCTTTGCTCTTGGCCAAACTACCATTTGTATCAACAGTAGCATTACACAGTAAGATAGAAAACCCTTTGTTAAGGGCCTTAAAGTAGCTGATAAGGAATGACTGGTGGCAGTCCCAACTACCTTATAGTCTGGGCAAAACAGGGCATAGCTAGTGAACCTGTGCTAGCCTTTCCCAGGTGTGTGTGTAAATCAAATCTCAAAGAGTGTGTGTGTGTCAGCTACTTTGGCAGGGATACGAAGCACTGGTAGGACAGAGAGCATGCTGAGGGTCTTGGCTTGGCCAGTCAGCTGAGATCTCAACCCTATAGCTATGCCAGTGGGGAGTCTTATTGGGGATCTGGAAAAAGAGAGATAAACCAGCCCCAGATTGACTGTGGTCTCTGTGTGCTCTCAAGGACAACTGCACTTTACTGAGTGTGTACTTGTCATCCTGTCAGTCTGTCCATCCCCCACTGTTGCCAGTGGTGAGGACTGAGGCTCCTTGATTACTGGGCCAGTGTTAGGGCGTCACAACCTCCAAGAAGGAACACATCAACATTAGAGAGATGAGGGTTCTCATCTTTGCTCTGAGGGCCTTCCAACATGTCCTGAAGCAAGGTCCCCTGAAATTCTTCACTAACAACATTACTGTACTTTGGTATGTGAACAAACAGAGGGGAACAAGATATTACTTGCTATGCAGACTTGCACTCCAGGCCTGGGAACTGGTGGTCCAGCATGGAGTAACTCTAGTGACTGTCTATATACCCTCAGCTCAGAGCAAGCAGGCAGACACCCTAAGCAGATTCATGCCGTAATCCCACGAATGGATACTACACAGGGATGTGTTTCTGAACATGGTGCACAGGTAGGGTACACCACAAATAGACCTGTTTGCCTCTTCAATGAACAGGCAACTTCCACATTTCTGTACCATGGCTCCCAGCCTCCTAGCGAGGGCAGCTGATGCCTTTTCTATCTCTTAGGAGGGGTAGTTTCTGTACACTTTCCCCCCTTCCCCACTCCTACAGAAAGTCCTGATGAAAATTCAGGTGGGATAAACCAAAAATCTTGCTGGT
Organism: Protopterus annectens; assembly: GCF_019279795.1. Taxonomy (NCBI): domain Eukaryota; kingdom Metazoa; phylum Chordata; order Ceratodontiformes; family Protopteridae; genus Protopterus; species Protopterus annectens. Next base: position 435,318,492 of record NC_056748.1, read on the forward strand.
GACCCCCCTTTTGGCCAAGAAAGCAGTGGTTCCCCCTTCTTCTGAGTTTAGCTAGGGGCAATCATCACAAGTTACCTCACAGGGTGGACCTACTCACACAGGACAAGGTATCCCTGATCCATTCCCACCTGGAATCTCTGAACCTAACCCTATGGGTGATAAGAGTTTTGATCCCTTTCAGACATTTTTATTCTAAGGACGTTCTAAATGTCCTGCAGGAGGCCAGGAAACCCAGTATTAGTAGATCCTATCTGTCCAAGTAGAAAAGGTTCTCCATTTGGTCTCTAAAAATACAGCTAGACCCATTTCAAGTTAGGGGTCCCCCTGGTACTGTCTTATCTGTGTGAATTGTTGCAGGTAGGGTTGGCATATTCCTTTGTAAAGGCCCACCTTGCTGCTATTTCTGCTTGTCTGCCTTTAGAACCATCACTTGCTTCTAGACTTTAAGTGAAGTTATTCGTAAAAGGAGTTCTATACCTCAGACCACCCCTGAGGCCAGTTCTACCACCCTGGGACCTGAACTATGTGTTAGAGAAGCTCACTGTTGCTCCATTTGAGCCAGCAGCTACAGCCTGTCTAAAGTATTGCACTTGGAAAATCTGTGCTTTTGGTGGCCTTAACTTCAGCCAGGAGAGTCTCTGTGCTCCAGGCCCTCATTGTCACCCCATCCTTTTTGATCTTCCACAAGCATAGGGTTACCTTATGGACTAACCCATCCTTTATGCCTAAGGTGGTCAATGAGTTATCCCTGAACCAGTGTATCCACCTCCCCACTTTCTTCCTGCAGCCCCAGAATTACAGTGAGAGAGTACTGCATTCCCTTGATGATCACAGACAACTCAGATTCTACATTGACAAGACTAAATCTATTAGGAAATCAGAGCAATTGTTTGTCTCCTTTCACCCCAGGGCTCTGGGAAAAGCTGTGGCTGTCTCTACATGGATTTCCAAAGCCTTCTCCTTTTGCTATGCCTACCATGGAAAACACATAAACTCCAATATTAAAGCCCATTCTAGTAAGCCATGGCCTCCTCTGGAGCTTTTTTCAAGGGGCTGTATACTGCCTCTATTCTAGAAACAGCTACCTGGACATCTGTCCATACCTTCACAAAACACTACAAACTGGATCACATCTCCAGAGCCAGAGCAGGGTTTGCTAGGGCAATCCTGCATGTTTTTTTTGGAAAACAGTTCCAAACCACTCTCTTTTCTTCCCTTTGAGCTATGGCACTCACCTAAAGGTTAAGAATACTGCAACATGAAAATAGAAGGACATAGAATAGTTGTGTAAAATCTTACTGTAACCATAGATGTCCTTCTCTTCCATGTTGCAGTATTCTATCCCACCCTCCTACCCCCTATTCAAAAGAAACTTTGGGCTTTGCGGGATGATTAAGGACTTGTGCAGCTATCCTGGGACTGGGGTCCAACTGGGACATTCAGTTCCGGAGAAGGTACATGCAGACACCACCTTTATGGCCTATGCACCCTACGGCCAAAGTCAGACGTCCCACATACCTTGCAGTGACTAAAGCTTTTGTATACTCACTGGGCATTCAGGTTGCTAGGCAGAGGGTTAACCCAACGGTTAAGAATACTGCAACAGGAGAATAAAAGGACATCTATGGTTATGGTGACATTTTACACAACTATTCTTTCTCTGGAAATACCATTGGCATTTTATTTATTTATTTTAGCTTGTTTAGTGGGATAGTACACTGTTCTCTATAGACTATTTGCAGACACAGCCTGGGTGAAAAGATTCACAAAAAAAAAAAAAAAAAGAAAATTGAACAAATTCACAAACACAGAGTAATCACAGAAGGTAGATGATCCCATAGACAATTGATACAGTATGTAAATAATATTAGCAGAGTAGAAAATTAAATGGGAATAAATCTTAGTAGTTAATTTTACGAGGGAAGCAGCAGCTGAGAACAGAGGATCAAAGTAGAAGTGATGCAGGTGAGGAGGGAGTTAGGTTATGTGCCAATAAGATTTTTGATGAAGGTGTCTTATGAATTGAGCTCTGACGGTGGGGAAAGGGGTGACTTCTTTAAGGTGAGGGGAAGGCCTCACCAGAGTTTGGGTACAGAAATGAAGAAGGAATGGTTGGTACAGTACAGTTTAGTTTGCGGTGTCTGGAGTGAGGGAGTTAATCGGGAGGGGTTGTGGAGTTTGTAGAGGTTGTAGAGGGTGGTTTTATTATGGAGTTTGGCTACAAGAGGCGGAAAGGCACCTGGCTGAAGTTAGTTTGAAAACAAGAGATCCTAGGAGTAGCTCAACTCTGTAGGAGACCGGTAGCCATTTGGCCTCAGAGAAGGTGATGCAGTGGTGTTCCTGAGGGAAGGAATTGGAAATGAATCAGCATGTTTTGTTTTCAATGGACTGTATCTCGGAGGAGTTTTTTTTAGAGGCTGTGGTTATGATGGGGTGCTTGCATTCAAACTGAGCAAGGAGGATCTCTTTTTTCTATTGCAGCTCTAAATAATAGGTCTTAAGAGAAAGGGAGATATTTTCCACTACTAGAATAAAAGAGAACTGATCTTTTTCCTGGTGTTTTCAAAGTGGCTTTGGAAGTTAAGAGCATTAACTTTGCATGATGGCATTGCTTCTGGAAATGTTGTCCATTATTACTATGTACTGATACCCATAGCTAGATTTTACTTGTGATCTCACAATTTCCAGAAAATGGCACTTCCAAAATTGGTATTGGGATCAGTGGACTATTAAAACCATAATAGGGTTCAATTCTCTGGCATTCTGGACAAGACGCACACAAGTTTTGCCTTTTTCTTTATGCATGGCCAGTAAAATATGGCTAGTATTCTTGCTTTAGTTTTGTCCATCTCTAGGTGACCTCCTAACACATGGCTATGGGCTAGCTTCATTACTACTGCCCTACAAGGTTTTGGCACTAGTAATTGATGTAAAACGTCTTCCGTATCTTTACGTTACGTTTACATAACAGAGCACTCTAACTCAAACTAGGGGGTAAAAATAATGGGAACACCTCAGTCACTGTCCTCCCCTATAGCATTGGTTATATTCTGTCTTGAACTACTTAGTATCATCACTGTCATTATGTTTTTTATAATGTTTATGTGGCTTTCTTTCAAGACCACTAACTCATGGTTGCTTTCTTAAGTAACTTGTCTCAGTCACTGTCCTCCCCTATAGCATTGGTTATATTCTGTCTTGAACTACTTAGTATCATCACTGTCATTATGTTTTTTATAATGTTTATGTGGCTTTCTTTCAAGACCACTAACTCATGGTTGCTTTCTTAAGTAACTTGTCTCAAAGTGGAGGATATGTTTTCTGCCCAAAAATCATTGACCTGCAGCTTCTTCTGTCTTCCTGTACAAAGGGTAATTCCAGACAGGAATCACCATCTGATGTACCTTTCTGTTATCTGTACAAGCATCTTGAGTGTTTTCCTTTCTTTTAGATTGCTCTCCCTCTGTTTTACTGTGATTGTATACCACTCTCTCAATTTCTTTTTTCTTCTGTGTGTTGCCACACCCCCATCCCCAGACCAAAATTTATCCTCAGTTCTACTGTTTTCTTTACTTATTTTTGAATGTTGCTTAGACTCTGTCTTTATTTTTTCCACTTGAGACTAACAGAAATGGGTTCGGAACTCTGCACTTTCCTACATATCTCACTTTTTGAGGGTCCTCACATAAATGACCCTTTTCTGTTTGATAATGCTTTTTATAAGCCTCAGTATAGACTTGCATCTGGTACTAACTTTTATTTATGGTTTTTGTTTGTTCTGAAAACCCCTATAGTTTTGAGTTTCTGTTGCTCTGTCATTGAGCCAGGTTACTCTTAACAGACAGGAACCTTTTTAATTTCTAGTCAGAATGAAATATATCCCACTTTGTAACTTTACTATCTTCCTTCTCCTGGTTGTGATTGTGGGCTTTTATATGAGGGTCATTGCTATGCTCCTCCCTTGTTCTTCTGCTAAATAGATCTGTCAGTCTGCTGCATTTCCCCTTTCTTGTGAAGTGCATCAGCCTGCCACACTGTGTCTGTGGATTGTCCCTCCACCCATGTTTCCATATTATTTTGAATTTGGGAAAATCTTTTCCTAATATTACATCATGAGCCATTCCAGGAGTTATAGCCGCAGACTGTATCAGTTTTCCTAGAAATGCTTTGGATTTCATATGTTTGGGGGGAGTTATTTTTCTGACACTGTGAATGTATTTTACCTCTACAATTTGGTTGTTACTACCTTATGCTTACATACTAGGTGACCATTGGCAAAGGTAAGCATAGGTTGATAGGTGATTATTAGGCTAACAATCCAGGGGGTCTTTGTAAGCCTAGCTATGTTTTCCAAATGTGAGAATCAAACCCTGTACCCTATGTCTGTAAGTAAACACCTTAACCATTATGCCAAACAGCCATTTTCCAGTGTTCTCATCCATCCTGAAGTACATACTATACACTTCACTAGTTTGGTTGTTACACAGTGACATAATGTTAACTCAGTTGTTCTAGCTGTAGTTTTGTCCCACACCTATGGGCAACTTCATTTATAGCATGCATTTTAGTTTTTACATTTTTACTACTAGCATTCTCTTCAGTACTAGTAGCACAGAATTTAGCAGTGTGATTCCTTCCCCACATCTGACACAAGTTAATGCAAAGCTGCAGCTTTTTGCTTCACTGAAGATGACACATTCCATTCTGCAACATTAGATTTTGAAGCAGACAGTTCAGTTTTAGACACTGTATAATTAACTAAGTAATAAGCATTCTGTTAATAACCATTTCCTTATACCACGATGCAAAAGGTCTTTTTAATTTTGTCTACTACTAAAATTTCTAACATTTTCATCTTCTATTGCTGTCAAGTTGTAGCCATAGCATTAAATTATGTTTTAAATCATGCATATGTGCTGTTCCCAGTTTGACAGCATTCAAATTCCAGTTATAATTTTTTTATTGTACTTTGGAAGTTTTTCAAGCTCAAATCAAAAGTTACCATTCTTACGATTAGAAGCTACACTGGCCACCACAACCAGCTCCTGGTTAGTGTGTATTTTAGCTTCAACCAGTATTTTCTAGAAATTTTCCAGTATCAGAGTAATGATGAAACCACTGCAAAAAAATAAAAATCTTGTTAGTAGTAACACAAAACCAGCAATATAAATGCTTCAGAGAAGCAGTGGCAACAATTCCATAGGTAAATAATGTAAAAATGTAATGCACTTGGCAAAAGAGGCATTGAGGAGTGATGTATAGCAGCCTGTAGTCTCACAAAGCAGCAGTGTAAGCTCAAGGAGCACTAGAGACATTGGATAAAAAAATCACACATTTTATTCTGTGAATCCAAAAATAAAACAAAAAACAATGTCTGTCTTGGATTTTAAAAAGAACAGAAGCAGTACTTCCAGATCTTCTGCAGTACATATGTACACTCTATTTAGCCCTTTCAAGCAATGTACTGTACTTGAGAAAGAAAGGTCCAAGTCTGTTGGCCTCTCCCAGACCTTGACACCAGCTCTGAGAGCTGGGTGTTTGCATTGGATTTCACCTTTACAACAGTCCCGAAATATACTCCATGCCTCCAGCATTTCTAGGCAAACTCCTGCTTATCTATTTTGAGCTCCACTTGAACAAACTTACTGTTGTCTGTATGTAGGCTTCCTCTATGTATTATGCACTAAGTATTAGCTTGATAAATAGCTAATACAAGCAGATTCTTGACCAACTCTGTGGGACTTCCCATTCCCAAGGCATATTTAAAGGTACATATACATTTTTTAATCAGCATATTGCAAATATATTTGTGTGTGCGTATATATATATATCTATATATAGTCAAGGCGCCTCATTCCTCACCAGTGGCAACAGTGGGGGACATACACACTGGGAGGATGACAAGTTACACACAGAGTATTTCCAGATGCAGCCCTCTGCATCGTGCAATTTCCCTTAAGAGCACACAGAGAACACAGTCGCTCTGCGGCTGGTTTCTCCCTCTTTCTCCAGATCTCCAATAAAACCCCTCACTGGCACAGCTATAAAGTTGAGATCTCAGCTGAATGACCAAGCCAAGACCTCCAGCACCCTCTCTGTACAACCAGTGCTTTGTGTCCCTGCCCAAGTATTCGACACATTCTCTTTGAGATTTGATTTACACACACACACACACACACACACACACACACACACACACACACACACACACACACACACACACACACACTCACTCACTCCTGGGAAAGGCTGGCACAGGTTTACTAGCAATGTCCCCTTTTGCCCGGACTATAAGGTAGTTATTACTGCCACCAGCCAACTATTTACTTTAAGGCCCTTAACAAAGGGTGTCCAATCTTACTGTGTAATGTTATTATTAATCCAAATGGTAGTTTGATCAAGAGCAAGGCTATTAGGAGTGGCCCACACATTGTCACCAAATAAATTTGCAAGTACTCCCAGAACTTAAATATGTCTCACAAATATCAGCACAATGAAAGATTTAAATTTATTTAATAATAAATAATAAAAGAACAAGAAAATACTCAGTAAATAATCAGATTTACATCACAGGTCAAAATCACAGGAAATACTTAAAACAACATTGCAGGACAGTCTCAAATAAATAAAGAAAACATCTAAGTTATACTTCACTATATTCCTGTCTGTATCTAAGAGAAATGACTGTACCCTAGTTAACTTACTTCCAGAGCAAGACAAGTGTGGTGAATGGATCTTCTATCTGATATTGTTGGGTCCAAGTCAGAATACAGAATGTGCTACCTCTCTGAGAGTTCTTAAATTAATATATCAAATATTACTGCTGGGTTAGCTTGAAGGATGACATCACTTCTTGTCATCTGACTTTAGTTCCCAAGCTAAACCCCCATTGCTAGAAACTGCCAGCCTTTAGCATCTGCTTGTGAAAAATATATAGTCCTCAGATCTTTGCAGCTGCTGGAAGACATAAAATAATAAAAATCTTACAAGACAATGCAGAAGGTTCCCTAGTTTTAGATATCCTGTCTCCTTGCTGCATTGAAACCATCTTTATAGTGCAGTTATAAAATAATTTAATTTCAACTATTAGAAGGAAGTTTCTCTGTTCACTGTGAGAGAGGGAGCTTTGAGCAGCCTATCTGTCCCTGGAGGAGTGGTTTCAGCCCAGAAATTAGTAGTTTATTGGCCATTTTGGGCTAATTTCTGTCTCTTTCATTTCCCTGCTATAAAACCCACATTTGCTCGGTTTTGCGTGCCAGGCAGCGCTGTTTAGCTAGGGTATAACTATTCCCAGCACCACAAAGTTTACTCTTCAATTTTTCCCTTGGGACTAGACAAACTTTCAACTTCAGCACTCAAGCCATTCACTTCTCATCCCGGCACTTGCTCAAAACTCATAGCAAGCACTAATAAACCTTAGCACTAGACCCCCCCCCTATACTGTAGAGAAGGACAAGGCTCTCTATGCGACCTTACAGTAAAACAGTTCACTGTACCTATCCAGGCATGTCCAAAGGGCAGTTTCAGGTGTACTCTCCAGTCCAACTGGTGAATCTGGGCATTTTGAGGCAATGTTACAATTGTCTCAAGTACACAGACAACCCTCTCCTCCTTCCACCAAACATTAATACATATGAGAGATGCAATTATACAGCCAAACTGGAGACTAAGCTCTCTCAACCCAAGACTGGACCAGGCAGTCAAGAGGAGAAGGGAATTACTTGCATCACACCACCAGTCTCACATAGACCTATGAAACCAGCATCGGCAAAAAACACACATAAATACATGAAAACATACTTCGAGGCTCTAAATAAAAGTCTGCAAAAGCAACGGAGACCTCCAAAGCAGACATCCAAGCAACCTCCACCCCCCAACACAAACCATGAAACACATACTTCACAAAACCAGTGTGCCACACAATCACAGCCCTTAAGGCAAAGTAACATACCCAACACACTAGTAATAGGTGACTCTATAGTCAGGCACACTGATGTCCCACTCACTAGACTGAACAAGGAGAAGGTTACTCTTAGCTGCCTGTCGGGTGCCAGGATCCGCCACATAACACAAGCACTCAGGTCACTCCAGAACAAGTACAAATATGACTCTGTCATTGTCCATGTTGGTGTGAATGATCTGAGCCGTACCTCCCTGGACTACATGAAAAGAGGCATGGAGGACCTCTCTGATCACGTAGCCCAGGCCGGTATGACTCTGACCTTGAGTAGCATCCTGCCCTCACCAAGAATGATACCACGGTATAGAGAAAAAAATTATCAATTTCAACAATTGGCTAAGCTTCTGGTGTCATTCAAAAAGGTTCCAGCGTCTGTCAGCCTGGGATGACAAGCCATGCTGCTTCGCTAGAGACGGCTTGCACCTGTCACCCTTAGGCTTTCGAATTCTGACCAAGGCTCTTGCCACCCCCCATAGTGCCTTTTTTAGGCAAGGCTCAAAAGGCAAACCCACCACTGGAAATAGCACAAGTAACAAAAAAACTGAGGGTAATGCTACTCAATGCCAGAAGTCTAAACCTCAAAATGGAAGCACTCGAGGCACTCCTCAGTATGGAGAAAATCGATATATGTGCAGTAACAGAAACTTGGTTTAAGGCTCCAGCGAGCACCCCAGCACTACCAGGCTACAACTCATACCATACATTTTGGCCACAAAACCCCAACCGAAATACAAAAGGCGGGGGAGTATCCATATTCATCAAGGATAACCACACCTCCAGGTTAGTGGCACAGCACAATGCTTCAGAGATCATCTACGTGCAACTAACAATGGGCAAAACTGTTATTCAAATTATAGCTTGCTACACCCACCATGTCCCAGGACCCCACTCCACATTCCTGGAAACACTTGGAAACATAAAGGTCCTACCAAACACCCTGATATTGGGTGATTTCAATTACCCAAACATTAACTGGGAGAACTACTAAAGTACAAACTCTCTTGCTCAACATTTCCTAGAATTTATAAACTCAAATGCCCTGGGTCAACTGGTCAACACCCCCACCAGAGGTGACAACATGTTGGACCTGGTCAACACCAGCATGGGCAACTGGTGTTCCACACTGGAGGTCAACCCCTTGCTGGTTAGATATGACCATAAACTAATCACTCTGGATATCCACATTCCGCCACCACCCCTGGTCAAAGAAACCACTGTGAAAAACTTTTCAAAGGCAAACTTCACGTTACTTAAGACTGAGGTTGGAAGTTTCAAAGCCCCTATGCTAAAGGATAACTCCGTCCAAGCTGCAAAATCCTTTACTAATGCACTCTACAGGCACCTACAAGAATGCATGGATCGTGCTATCCCAAACAAAACCAAGACTCACTCCTCCAAGAAAAGGAAACCAGTCTGGTGGACCCCTGCCATAAACAAGCTATACAAAAGAAGGAGAAAACTAGTACAGAAAAGAGTAAAATCCCAAGAAGGGAAGACATCCCTGATCAGTAACAGCAAGAAACTTACGTTCCCTCATAAAATCATCCAAGGCTAGCTTCGAAAGAAAAATTGCCATGGACTCCAAAGATGACCACAAGGCATTCTTTAGCTATGTCAAGTGGCAATTCTCAGATCTGCTCAGAGTTAGTGCAGAATGGCACAAAATACATTAAACCGACCGATATAGCCAACATCCTGGCGGACAGGTTCAGTGCAAACTTCACCCCCAAAAGGGCCCATAGCTATACCAGAAGAATGTAGAGCCCCTGAAATCACAGACACTCAGGTTAAAACAGCCCTCTCCAAAGCCAAAAACACAGCATCAATGGGACTGGACGGTGTCCCAGGCTGCGTCCTACATGAGCTCAAAGATGAACTAACCCCTCACCTAAACACTATTTAAACTCAGCCTCTCCACAGGCTATGTGCCCACAGAGTGGTGCACAGCAACAGTTATTCCACTCCACATAGGTGGAGCCACAACGGACCCCGGGAACTATTGCCCTATAAGCCTGACTAGCTTGGTCTGCAAAGCTATGGAGTGCATCATCATGGATCTCATTAACAGAGACATTGGAAACCTCCAAACACTGGATCCTACTCAGTTCGGCTTTGTTAAGGGAAGATCATGCCTCCTAAACCTGGTGAACTTCTTTGACACAGTTACCAAGGCTATAGACAAGGGAAAGGTTGTCCAAACAGCCTACCTAGACCTTACAAAGGCCTTCTACACCATTCCCCACTCGGGTATTATAGACAAGCTCACCAGCCTGAACATAAACCCCTACGTCACGAGATGGGTTTCCAGCTGGCTCACGGACAGAACCCACTTAGTAAGAGTTACGGGAGCTAGGTCTGACTCTAAACTGGTTTCAAGTGGCCTTCCCCAGGGCTCAGTCCTAGGACCTCTCCTGTTCAGCATATACTTCTCAGAGGTACAGGCAAGCACAGGAGGACTATGGCTGACGAAGTTCGCAGACGAGTGCAAACTAGGGGCTATAATTGACTCTCCGGCTGAACCAGACATCCTCCAAAAGGGTCTCACTGAGACAGATACATGGTGTCAAAACCATGGCCTCAAGCTAAATGCCAAAAAGTGCAAAGTGAAAAAAACAAAGTACCCACAAACTACCACATAGGTGGTAGCCCCCTAAATACGGAAGACGTAATAAGGGATCTGGGGATCCAAGTAGATATTAACCTCTCCTTTGATAATCACATTGTCAAAGTGGTTAGAAAATCCTTCTATGTGGCCCACTAATCACAAAAGGGTTTGCATCCAGATTGAAAGAGGTCATTGGGGCCCCTCTATGCATCACTCATCAGACCCATCATAGAGTGCAATGGCCCATTTGGGGTGTACCTTACAAGACACCTGCAACAACTGGACAGACCACAGAAGTACCTCAACAAGAGGATCACTGGCCTCAAGCAGATACCCTATGCAGCTCGACTGAAGAAACTCCAGCTGTACTCGGTTGCATACCGCCTACTCAGAGGTGATCTCTGCCTGACATACAAGGCCATGTCCAACCCAGAATTGATGGACATTGTCCACCTAAAGAAAACCATATCCCCTCAAGCCACATGCTCCAGGGATCTAAACCTCACCACAACAATAAATAGGATGTGCTGGAGGGATAGATTCCTGTCACAGAGACTTCCCATGCTCTGGAACAAGATTCCAATCTATATTAGGCAGAGTTCCTCGCTAACCCTCTTCAAGAGAAATCTTGACGAGTGGATGGGAAACAGAAAGTTTACCCCAGGGATCACTTCAATGCCTCTGCTGGACAGAGGCACAGGGAACTAATCTAAGTGGGCAGCGAAAGCCAACACATTCCGGCTAGGATTATAAATGCCTTCGGGCAGATAGCCTAGTACCTACCTATGAACCTATGAACTTATGTTCCACTTTCCACTGTTAAAATATATTTATACAGTTACAATAGCATATGTACATTTCTGTTCTTTTCCAGTAGGGTACACTGTAGATACATCTTTAGGCTCAGTACTTTAAAAGCCTTTCAACACACACTTCTGTACCAGCAGTTTGATATACAGAAAACATACACTTCTAATACATTTGTAACACAGGCATATGAATCATGTTGATATTCACAAATGACATACGATTGTTTACAAAATTCCAGATATCTCGTCTAGCAGTATCTCCTTTCATGACCCCCCCCCCCCCGAAGACTCAGATTAGTTTTTCAAGTGACTCTTGAGAAACACTGCTTGCGAGGGTTGAGCCTATCTGGGAAAAACCTACCCCATCCTCTGTCTTGAGATTCCAGCTGCCTTGGTATTGCTGACCCCAGTACAGTGCTGCACTGTGCTGTCATGTGCCTGCAGTCCTAGGCTCTTCCATAGCAATTTGGGGCTTTGCTGGCTGGCTCCCTGTACCCATAGATCCCCTTCAGACTCCTCCTACCTCTTACTACAAATACTTAGCACCAGGGCCTCCCTGTCATGGCAAGGTTTCATCATGTTAACATGCTACAGTTTGTGCCCCTGCCTCCTGCCTAGCAGTTCTACCATGTAGTTAACATCACTGACCTTCCTTACCACTTTGAAAAGTCCCTCCCAAGCTGCTTGCAGCTTGTTATGTCTGACAGGAATGAGAACCATAACCTGCTGCCCCACAGCATGCTGTCTATGTCGAGCATTCATGTCATACCAGACCTTTTTTCTGCTGTTGGGCTTCTGCAAGGCTCTCCTGGGCCAAGCCCATGACTTCCCTTAGCCTTGTCCTGAGGTTTAAGGCATATGCCACAACAGACTCCTTGTGGGATTCACACTCATCACAAATCAAATCTAGATGTCCCCCTACCCTATGCCCATGCAGCAACTCTAAGGGTGAAAAAACTGTGGATTCCTGGGGCACCTCTCTATAAGCAAACAGATGGGGCAAATATTTGTCCACTCCCTCTTAAACTGGTCTGCAAATGCCCGTAGCATGGTCTTTAGTGTAGAGTTTAAGTTCGCAACCAGACCATTAGTCTGGGGATGGTAGGGGGTGGTCTTCAGATGCTTCACCCCACAGTGCTTCCACAGACAAGCTAGCAGGTCTGATGTGAAATTGGCACCTCTGTCAGTTAGCATTTCTTTTGGGAAATCTGCCCTGATGAAATTCTCTAACAAAGCATCTGCCATCTTTCTGCCTCAATGGAGGACAATGCCACTGCCTCAGGGTATCTGGTAGCATAATCTACTTTGACTAGGATATACTTCTTCCCTGTGGAACTTGGTGTATTCAGAGACCCCACAATATCCATAGCTACCTTCTGAAATGACTCTGCAATCACAGGCAAAGGCATCAAAGAAGCCTTCACCTTGTCTCCTGCCTTGCCTACTTTTTGGCACTGCTCACAGGTCCTGCAGTACTCTCTTACATCTCTGGAAATCCCAGGCCAATAAAAGTTCTGTATAATACATCTCTTTGTATGCTTTATACCCATATGACGTGCAAAGGGGAATGTCATGGGCTATGGCTAGAAGAGCCAGACAGTCGGCTATGGGCACTGCCAACTGCTGTATTCTTTCTAGCCCTCCCTCAGGGTTCCACTCTCTATACAGCAACCCTTTGTCCCAGTATACAGATTCCCCTTTCTCTTGAGAATCAGGTGGCTCCCTGGCTGCTTCCCTCAGGCCTTGTAATGTAGTGTCTGAGACCTGAGACTGTCTCAGCTCTCTCTTTGTAACCCTTCCCAGCTCCCCTTCCACAGGAAGTCTGGTATTTTCTGACAGTGGGACCTCACTGTCAGCCTGGGTACTACTACTCACCTCTGCCCTTGCAGTCAGTCTGTCCAAGGGAACATCAGTACCCACAAGCAGTTGTGACTCACCTTCAGTCTCACTGCTACAGGGTAGCTCCCTCCCTGAAGTAACTACCATACCGGTCCTGGATTCAAGGCTGTGGTCTGTCTGGGTCCCCCCAGGCTACCAGAGCCACATGTTTGTCTCCGAGCCTAACTGCATGTCACTGCATGCACACAATGTACTGCATTATCAAAATCATTCTCTATCAGGACATCTGCAGTGGTATCTTCAAACATACCAACTTGCTGGCTTCCTTCTCCACCCTCCCAGTCAAGGTGAACCCCTGTCAAAGGTATTTGGAATGGGGTCCCTCCTACAGCTCTGACTGGACTAGACTGCCCAAGCAAGTAGTGCTCCTCTATAACCAATGCAGGCTTCACAATGGTTAGGTTAGAGGCTGTGTCTCTCTTAGCAGTGGCCTGTTTCCCATTTATTAAGATAGGATATAACCTCTCATGGCAGTTTGGTACTCTTGTTGTCTCCAGACAACTTACTGCTGGCATTCTATCATTCCCACTTACTTCTTCTCCCACCTTTTGTTCCCCACCTTGCCTCAATGGACATATGTATGCTACATGGGCCCACTGGTTGCATTTAAAACATTTAACCCTTGGTCCTGGATGTGTACCTGGACTAGTGGCTTCCCCTGCTATTGGCAGACTCTATTGGGGTGGTTTAGGCTGCCCATCATGGGTTCCCTTAGATCCATGAGCATCTCTTTCCTGTGCAGTGATGCCCTGCTTGCTAGGTATAGGTCTCCCTTTTTCCCCATCTCATCTGCGGTCCTGCATTCCCTATCTGCTAACCAGATTCTCATGTCCTCAGGCAAAGTTCTAAAGGCTTGTTCCCTCACCAAAAGGTCTGCCAACCCTTCAAAAGTGGTGACCTGACACCCACTTGCCCACCTATGAAAATCAATGCTTAACTCAGCAATATATTCAGACACACTTTCATCTGCCTTGCGTCTATGCTCACAAAACTTTTTCCTATAAGCTTCAGATGTTAACTTAAAGCACACTAACAGACTATTTTTAACAGTATTAGAATTTAAACAATCAGTATCATACAGTTTAGAAATAGCAGTTACAGCTTTACCATGGAGTAAGTGGGTCAGGAACCATACCCAGAGCCCTTGGTCAACATTATACTGTTTACATACCCTTTCAAACATATGAACAAAACTGTCAAAATTATCCCCCTCTGTAAATCGTGGAAGTAATTTACTGACCTTTGTTGCTTCTGGGGTTTGGTTACTCCCTTCTCCATTACCTCCATGACCCTGGCGAAGAGTCAGCATCTCCTTTTCATGTTGCCTCTGCCTCATTCTCTTCAGCTTCCAGACGTCTCAGTCTCTCCACTGATTCTACAGTCATCTGTTTCTCCTTTTTCTCTAGCCTCTAAACTCTGCAGGCCCTCTGTTGATTCTAGTGCTAACCGTTTGGCCTCCAGTTCAAGTCTCTTTAACTGCAGATGGATTTTTAAGTCCTCTGTGTAAAAGATGAACTGTCCATTTTCTGAGAGTTGTACATCTCAAAGACCAGCCTGGTTGTCCTCCTGGTTGCTGGTCTGTGATGCAGCTGTGCCTAAGGCTGCAATCATTTCTGCTTTAGTCAGGTTGGCATGCACCAGTCCTTTGGCATGGCACATCTCAGCCAGCTTGTCATATTCCTCTGCCGACATACTTGCCCGCTCTCTCTGACTGACTAAGCCAACAAAAAATAAATTCTGAATGTTCACTGTGTGGCTGATTGAGAATAGAAACACCTTCTTCAGTGACCACTGTCTACAGGCTACAGTAGTTCATCATCTACACCACTGAATCCTAATACATGGATATCCCACCACTGCCAAGCAATTAATATGTAACACCCCATCACTGGTCCAGTAATCAAGGAGCCTCAATCCTCACTAGTGGCAACAGTTGGGGGCATACACACTGGGAGGATGTCAAGTTACACGCACAGTATTTCCAGATGTAGCTCTCTGCTTCAAGTGCAATTTCCCTTAAGAACACACAGAGACCACAGTCAGTCTGGGGCTAGTTTATCTCTTTTTCTCCAGATCCCCAATAAGCCTCCCCACTGACTTAACTATAGACTATAGATAGAGGCATCCTATCTTGTGATGAGTTTTCACAATGGAAATGAAGTTTCAGGTGGTCATTGATAGTTATATCTAGTAGTTTGCTGGGGGATGATAGTATGATTACAGTATATTAAAGGTAGTTTTTGGTGAGGGGAGAGATTTGAGAGTGAACAGTAGTAATTTAGTAGCTATGACTCAGAAACCTCCCAGTTTGCAGCTTGTTATGTCTGACAGGAATGAGAACCATAACCTGCTGCCCCACAGCATGCTGTCTATGTCAGCATTCATGTCATACCAGACCTTTTTTCTGCTGTTGGGCTTCTGCAAGGCTCTCCTGGGCCAAGCCCATGACTTCCCTTAGCCTTGTCCTGAGGTTTAAGGCATATGCCACAACAGACTCCTTGTGGGATTCACACTCATCACAAATCAAATCTGGATGTCCTCCTACCCTATGCCCATACAGCAACTCTAAGGGTGAAAAAACTGTGGATTCCTGGGGCACCTCTCTATAAGCAAACAGATGGGGCAAATATTTGTCCACTCCCTCTTAAACTGGTCTGCAAATGCCCGTAGCATGGTCTTTAGTGTAGAGTTTAAGTTCGCAACCAGACCATTAGTCTGGGGATGGTAGGGGGTGGTCTTCAGATACTTCACCCCACAATGCTTCCACAGACAAGCTAGCATGTCTGATGTGAAATTGGCACCTCTGTCAGTTAGCATTTCTTTTGGGAAATCTGCCCTGATGAAATTCTCTAACAAAGCATCTGCCATCTTTCTGCCTCAATGGAGGACAATGCCACTGCCTCAGGGTATCTGGTAGCATAATCTACTTTGACTAGGATATACTTCTTCCCTGTGGAACTTGGTGTATTCAGAGACCCCACAATATCCATAGCTACCCTCTGAAATGACTCTGCAGTCACAGGCAAAGGCATCAAAGAAGCCTTCACCTTGTCTCCTGCCTTGCCTACTTTTTGGCACTGCTCACAGGTCCTGCAGTACTCTCTTACATCTCTGGAAATCCCAGGCCAATAAAAGTTCTGTATAATACATCTCTTTGTATGCTTTATACCCATATGACGTGCAAAGAGGAATGTCATGGGCTATGGCTAGAAGAGCCAGACAGTCGGCTCTGGGCACTGCCAACTGCTGTATTCTTTCTAGCCCTCCCTCAGGGTTCCACTCTCTATACAGCAACCCTTTGTCCCAGTATACAGATTCCCCTTTCTCTTGAGAATCAGGTGGCTCCCTGGCTGCTTCCCTCAGGCCTTGTAATGTAGTGTCTGAGACCTGAGACTGTCTCAGCTCTCTCTTTGTAACCCTTCCCAGCTCCCCTTCCACAGGAAGTCTGGTATTTTATGACAGTGGGACCTCACTGTCAGCCTGGGTACTACTACTCACCTCTGCCCTTGCAGTCAGTCTGTCCAAGGGAACATCAGTACCCACAAGCAGTTGTGACTCACCTTCAGTCTCACTGCTACAGGGTAGCTCCCTCCCTGAAGTAACTACCATACCGGTCCTGGATTCAAGGCTGTGGTCTGTCTGGGTCCCCCCAGGCTACCAGAGCCACATGTTTGTCTCCGAGCCTAACTGCATGTCACTGCATGCACACAATGTACTGCATTATCAAAATCATTCTCTATCAGGACATCTGCAGTGGTATCTTCAAACACACCAACTTGCTGGCTTCCTTCTCCACCCTCCCAGTCAAGGTGAACCCCTGTCAAAGGTATTTGGAATGGGGTCCCTCCTAAAGCTCTGACTGGACTAGACTGCCCAAGCAAGTAGTGCTCCTCTTTAACCAATGCAGGCTTCACAATGGTTAGGTTAGAGGCTGTGTCTCTCTTAGCAGTGGCCTGTTTCCCATTTATTAAGATAGGATATAACCTCTCGTGGCAGTTTGGTACTCTTGTTGTCTCCAGACAACTTACTGCTGGCATTCTATCATTCCTACTTACTTCTTCTCCCACCTTTTGTTCCCCACCTTGCATCAATGGACATATGTATGCTACATGGGCCCACTGGTTGCATTTAAAACATTTAACCCTTGGTCCTGGATGTGTACCTGGACTAGTGGCTTCCCCTGCTATTGGCAGACTCTGTTGGGGTGGTTTAGGCTGCCCATCATGGGTTCCCTTAGATCCATGAGCATCTCTTTCCTGTGCAGTGATGCCCTGCTTGCTAGGTATAGGTCTCCCTTTTTCCCCATCTCATCTGCGGTCCTGCATTCCCTATCTGCTAACCAGATTCTCATGTCCTCAGGCAAAGTTCTAAAGGCTTGTTCCCTCACCAAAAGGTCTGCCAACCCTTCAAAAGTGGTGACCTGACACCCACTCGCCCACCTATGAAAATCAATGCTTAACTCAGCAATATATTCACACACACTTTCATCTGCCTTGCGTCTATGCTCACAAAACTTTTTCCTATAAGCTTCAGATGTTAACTTAAAGCACACTAACAGACTATTTTTAACAGTATTAGAATTTAAACAATCAGTATCATACAGTTTAGAAATAGCAGTTACAGCTTTACCATGGAGTAAGTGGGTCAGGAACCATACCCAGAGCCCTTGGTCAACATTATACTGTTTACATACCCTTTCAAACATATGAACAAAACTGTCAAAATTATCCCCCTCTGTAAATCGTGGAAGTAATTTACTGACCTTTGTTGCTTCTGGGGTTTGGTTACTCCCTTCTCCATTACCTCCATGACCCTGGCGAAGAGTCAGCATCTCCTTTTCATGTTGCCTCTGCCTCTCATTCTCTTCAGCTTCCAGACGTCTCAGTCTCTCCACTGATTCTACAGTCATCTGTTTCTCCTTTTTCTCTAGCCTCTAAACTCTGCAGGCCCTCTGTTGATTCTAGTGCTAACCGTTTGGCCTCCAGTTCAAGTCTCTTTAACTGCAGATGGATTTTTAAGTCCTCTGTGTAAAAGATGAACTGTCCATTTTCTGAGAGTTGTACATCTCAAAGACCAGCCTGGTTGTCCTCCTGGTTGCTGGTCTGTGATGCAGCTGTGCCTAAGGCTGCAATCATTTCTGCTTTAGTCAGGTTGGCATGCACCAGTCCTTTGGCATGGCACATCTCAGCCAGCTTGTCATATTCCTCTGCCGACATACTTGCCTGCTCTCTCTGACTGACTAAGCCAACAAAAAATAAATTCTGAATGTTCAGTGTGGCTGATTGAGAATACAAACACCTTCTTCAGTGACCACTGTCTACAGGCTACAGTAGTTCATCATCTACACCACTGAATCCTAATACATGGATATCCCACCACTGCCAAGCAGTTAATATGTAACACCCCATCACTGGTCCAGTAATCAAGGAGCCTCAATCCTCACTAGTGGCAACAGCTGGGGGCATACACACTGGGAGGATGTCAAGTTACACGCACAGTATTTCCAGATGTAGCTCTCTGCTTCAAGTGCAATTTCCCTTAAGAACACACAGAGACCACAGTCAGTCTGGGGCTAGTTTATCTCTTTTTCTCCAGATCCCAAATAAGCCTCCCCACTGACTTAACTATAGACTATAGATAGAGGCATCCTATCTTGTGATGAGTTTTCACAATGGAAATGAAGTTTCAGGTGGTCATTGATAGTTATATCTAGTAGTTTGCTGGGGGATGATAGTATGATTACAGTATATTAAAGGTAGTTTTTTGGAGAGGGGAGAGATTTGAGAGTGAACAGTAGTAATTTAGTTTTTTTTTTTTTTTTTTTTCAGGAGGAGTTGTGAGTTGTCAAGCCACGCTTCTGTGGAGGACAAGGACCTCTGTGAGAGTGTTTGGAGCATGGATGGTGTCCTAGTAGTACATATTAGAGTCGAGTCATTGGTGTATTTACTATGTTGGTCTCTTTGGCTGCAATGTTTAGGTTTTTAATAAGTAAGTTAAATAGTAGTGGTCCCAGAATGGAGGCTTGTGGGAGTCCTGCGGATATAAGAAGGAAAGAGGAGAAATCAACTTGCCATTTCACTGCTTGGGACCTATTAGTGGGGTAGCTAAGAAACCAGTTAAGTGAGGAGGGTGAGAGACAGTAGGAAGAAAGTTTAGTTAGGAGAGTCTGATGATTGACTGTGTCATCTGCCTTGAATAGACCCAGCCAGAAATAGGGCTGAAGTTAGAAGACCTGGATTTCTATTGTGATTTATTATAGAAGACCTGGATTTCTATTGTGATCTATTATAGAAGACCTGCATTTCTATTGTGAGTTATTATAGAAGACCTGGATTTCTATTGTGATTTATTATAGAAGACCTGGCTTTCTATTGTGATTTATTATAGAAGACCTGGATTTCTATTGTGATCTATTATAGAAGACCTGCATTTCTATTGTGAGTTATTATAGAAGACCTAGATTTCTATTGTGATCTATTATAGAAGACCTGCATTTCTATTGTGAGTTACTATAGAAGACCTGGATTTCTATTGTGATTTATTATAGAATACCTGGATTTCTATTGTGATTTATTATAGAAGACCTGGATTTCTATTGTGATTTATTATAGAAGACCTGGATTTCTATTGTGATTTATTATACCTGTAAAACTTAGAAGGGCAGTGATTGTACTTTGATTGGGTCTGTAACTGTTCTGTGAGGGAGATAGGAGGTTATGAGAAGTAATATAGTAAGTTGTAAGTGAATACATATTTCCAAGAATTTGGATAATGGTGAGAGAATGGTGGTTGGTCTTCAGATTGTGAGCTCAATTGATTAGCTGCCCTTATGGAGGGGTATTATATAGGATTTTTTCCATAAGCTGGTGACACATTTCTCTTGAATAGAGCAGTTTCTTATAATTAAGACAGGAGATGTAAGGCTTTCTGCAGCAAGTTTGAGTTATTTAGATTGAAGTTGGTCAAGGGCAGTGGTTTTTGTCTTAAGTGTGTGTGGTATTTTTTAATTGTAGATGTTGTAATGGAGTTAGTGTGAAGGTTTGTTATGGCTTTAATCATTGGAGTGGGATGGCTGGATTTGTTGCAGTTTTGTTTTGTAAGAAGGAGGTTAATGTATTTATAAAGTGTGAATTAAACGTTGAGACAATGCTTTAGGAGTTACTGGCTGGGGATGGGCGGGTTTGGGTTGATTTCCAAGATTAAGCAATGCATTTATTAATTTCCAAAAGTTTTTTTTTTTGGATTGTTTGATGATACATTTTTGGTGTTGCTATAATAAGCATTTTATCCTGTTTTATGCATCATGTGATGATATGGCTCCATAACTGCCTCTATTGTAGCAGGGATATTTGAGACTTGGTTTGTAACTGTGTCTTCCAAGATTTATCTCTAAGTTGCATTAGTTGCTTTGTTCTTTTAGTTAACCAAGGGGCTGGTTTGTTTTTAACTCTTTTGGTTCTTAATGGTGCTTGCACTGTCAGGACCTTAAGAAATGTTGTATTTAATGTGTCTGCTGCTTCATAAAGGAGAAGATTTTAAGTGGAGTCCAGCTGACAGTACCAGGCTAGAAGTAAACATTTTTTTTATTGAAGTTACTGAGGTTTCTGATTGTGTTATAGTGATGAACCTTGTGGGTCTGTTTGAAGTGTCTGATTATCTAGCTTAGCTGGTGGTCTGTTAGGCTGTTAGGTAGGATGCCATGTCTAGCAACATTATTTGGTTAGAATGTTAAAATCCAGTCTAGGATGGATTCTTTAAATGTGGCCTTGTTAGTCCTAGTTGGAGTTTTGATCAGTTGATGTAAGCCTTATAGCTGAGTTGAATTTTTTGGGTTTTCTAGGGGATATCTTTTGCCAGTGTATGTTAATGTCTCCTAGCAAGATGGTTTCCAGTTCTATTGGCCGAGATTCAGGGGAGACTCTCTTCCAGGATGAGAATGTTATCAGGTAGTATGTATAGACCTGTGATGGGTAGAGTATCTCTATAGCGTTGTTAATTGACCTTAAACAGGTTTCTGTGGCTATAAAAAGATTAGGGATGTAGTGGGCTACACAGGTATGAACTTCTGAGATTTTGTTATAGAGACTTCTTAGGTTACTGAGTAGTAGTAGTCCTAGGTAGTTGGAGAGGTAGTCTATTACTGTTTGGGATGTGTAGAGTCTGGTATGGTAGGGTATGGGGTTAGATGAATGGGTATGGGTTTGAGATGTATATTCCCTTCCAGTACTATTGTCCAGTTAACAATGTGGCTGTTGAAGAGGCACTTAAATTTGGGCTTACGTTTATACATAATTTTGGATCATGGTGGAGCATGCTACTTGCTTGTATTTCATGGTACTAATGTAATTAATGGTGAGTAGGCTGCAGATATTAAAGAAATGTCCTGTGGTATTCTGGTTTAAGTATGGTGTGCTAGGTATAGGTAAGTAACAGTGGGAAATAGATTTGTAATAGCTGGTTGAGAGTGTGAGTACAATGAGAAATGCTAGTGACAGAGTAGTGACAGCTTTGGGATTTGGCATTATATATGGATAAAAATAAGAAACCCATAGGCCACAGAGATTCCGACAGGTACAATAGCCAGTAAATGTGCAGTAAAATGCAAAACAGAACAAAAACAGCGGATTAGCACTTTTGTTTATTAAATATAAACTTCTTCAGATATAACCACATTGTTTGAACTCAATTTAAATAGCTGCAGGTAAAAAGTCACATGGTAAAATAAAATCAAATGATCACCTGGTTTGACAAAACACATTTTAAAAACCAGATAAGACAGATAAAAAAAAACTTTAAATACTTCTTAAAGTACACACTTTGGACACATCTTTCAGTTTGTGGTTATAGTAAGGGTGTCAATGGATCTGCATCATGGTCCCTGACAGCTACTTTTAGAAAAACGTGAATTGTATTGGCAACTGCAGTTACATGCTGGTAGCTGGCCAGGGCTTAATGGTTTTACAATTATTTCCTGTTTATTAAAACTGAAGGCTTTAGAGAGAGAGTTTTATTTAAATGTTATTTAGATCTCATTTAAGAAGTATTTAAAGTTTTTTATCTGTCTTATCTGTTTTTTAAAATGTGTTTTGTCACTTGAAAATGTTTTGCTTTACCTAGAGCTTGGAAACCAGGTGATCGTGTGATTTCTGTCATGTGACTTTTTATCATATGATTTTATTTTACCATGTGACTTTTTACCTGCTACTATTTAAATGGGTTCAAACAATGTGGCTTCATCTGAAGACGTTTATATTTAATAAACAAAAGCACTAATCCACTGTTATTGTACCATTTTGCATTTTACTGCACATTTACTGGCTGTTGTACCTGTCAGAGTCTCTGTGGCCTGCAGGTTTCTTATTTTTACTGTTTTTTTTTTTTTTGCCTTTTTGGTTTCAAGAATTATGTATGGATAGGTGATCGTGTGTGGTGGGAAGAATGTGATGGAGGGATGCAGTTATATGTAGAAGAGATTAATGGGAGGAGTAAAGTAGGGAAAGATGATAGGTAGGATTGATAGGTGCATATGGGGATTGATAGGTATAGGGATTGAGAGGTAGGTAATAGGGATTGATAGGTAGGACTGATAGGTAGGTATAGGGATCAATAGGTAGGTATAGGGATTGCTAAAGGGATTGATAGGCAGGTTTAGGGATTGATAGGAAGGATTGATGGGTAGGTTTAGGGACTGATAGGTAGGATTGTCAGGTTTAGGGATTGATATATAGGATTTATAGGTAGGTAGGGCTTGATAGGTAGGCTTTGGGATTGATAAGGTGGATTGATAGGATGGTATAGAGATTGATAGGATTGATAGGTAGGTTTACAGATTAATAGGTTGTGGGATTGATAGTTAGATATAGAAGTTGATGGGTAGAACTGATATGTAAATTAAGGGATTAAGAGACAAGAAAATAATGATTGTAACTATTAGAACAATTCATTGCTTCAAACTGGAGAAGTAGGAAGTCAATCCAACATCATGCAGACAGACAGACAGATGCTAGGCTTGATGCTGATTGGGTAGTCCAGGGAAATTTATCAATATTCTGAGTGTCTTTTAGCCTGACCCAGACATAATCTTTAAACTCACTAAACTAGGTATAAATCCCTACATCACAAGATGGGTTGCCACCTGGCTCACTGACAGAACCCACACTTTAAAAGTTGCAGACTCCAAATCTGACCTCACGGCAGTGACAAGTGGAGTGCCACAGGGTTCCATCCTGGGACCTCTCCTGTTTGGTATCTACTTCTCTGAAGTACAGGCTAAGACAGAAGGCCTCTGACTGATGAAGTTCGCAGATGACTGCAAACTAGGAGCCATAGTCAAGTCCCCAAATGATGTGGATATCCTATAGAAGGGCCTCACTGAGACAGATGCCTGGTGTCAGAGCCATGGCCTCAAGCTCAGTGCCAAAAAGTGCAGTGTTATCCCCTTTGGTAAAAACTCTGTACCCATAAACTACCACATAGGCAGCAATCTACTTAATACCGAATGTGTGATAAGAGACCTTGGGAACCAGGTGGACAGTAGTCTCTCCTTTGATAGTCACATCGCCACAGTAGTCAGGAAGTCCTTCTACATGGCACACCTCATCATAAAAGGGTTCTCATCCAGGAAAAAAGAGGTCATTGTTCCCCTCTACTCGTCACTCATTAGACCCATTATAGAGTACAACGCCCCTTTTGGAATGTACATTACAAGACATCTGCAGCAGCTGGAAAGGCCACAGAAGTACCTCACAAAGAGGATTACTGACCTCAAACAAATGCCCTACACTGACCGCCTCAAAAAACTCCAGCTTCACTCCGTAGCATATCGCCTACTCTGAGGTGATCTCTGCCTAACATATAAAGCTATGTCAAACCCAGGGATGTTGGACATGCTGCACCTAAAGAAATCCCAATCCCTCCAAGCTACACGCTGTAGGGACCTAAACCTTGTCACTACAATAAACAGGACATGCTGGAGGGTTAGATTGCTGTCCCAGAGATTTCCTATACTCTAGAACAAGCTACCCATCTATATCAAGCAAAGTTCTTCATTAGCACTCTTCAAGAAAAATCTTGATAAGTGGATGGGAAAAAGGAAATACACCCCGGGAATCACTTCTGTGTCTCTGCTGGACAGTGGCACAGGAAAATAACTTTCTTGGGTGGCGTAAGCTATGGTACCTTGCTGGCTAGGCTTACGTAGGCCCTTGGGCCGATAGCCTAGTACCTATCTATGAACCTATGAACCTATGTTGAAGGCAGCATGGTTTGGTAGACCTTTCTTAGAAACGAAATAAAAAATATATATATTTTCCCCTTAACTGGTTATCCCCTGAATTATCCAGTTTTCTTCCCAGATACTGTGATTTAACTGAATAGCACATAACTGGATGGTTATTATTGTTAATTAATCCATTCTGAAGCAAAAGGTCTAGGGAAATAAATAGGTTATTTACAAATAGGCAGGAAAGGACATTATTAAGTCATGAAATGTTATACAGTCATCACATGCAGCATTTTCTGCACTGTACATTAAAGACCAAATTAACTGTTTCTGCTACAGTGCTTCTGTACGGTGCTGCCCACTATCATCGTTAAAACAAGCTGTTCTTTCTGTGGCTCAGTACACCAAAGGTCTGTTGGAACGTCTTTTTGCAGACTTATCTGACTTGACTGTCCTCTATCCTATTTCACAGTAAACAGTTGCCTCTTGTCTGTGTAAACTGTTATAAAATGTGTTGCATATACAGTGACTATCTGTTCCCATTGATGTGTCACTGTACTAGTGAAATGCATGTAGCTGAAGCCTTGTGATGCAGAATGCTGAGTAATAAACACCCACTCACACTGCTTCTGACTTGTAACTACAAATGCACCTTCTATTTCCAGAGCTGTCACTGCCTCCTCAATTAGGAAATATTTATTCAGTCATAAATGTTACACCATATCCTTTTCTTGCATAACTAGTGCCTCTGTCTCACAGAAACTGTTTTATTTTTTACTGGTATATACTCTCAACAAACAGAGACTTTAAGACAGCTTCAGATATCCCATCTCATAACTACAACATGTGTTATTTCAAAAGAAAAATGAAATTCCTAAAGAGTCAGATGGCATGTAAGGAAGACTATTTTAAATATTTTGCAATGGTTTTTTTTTCTAACTTTCAAGTTGCTACTATTTTATCACTTTTAGTCCTACTGATTACCTAAACTGCTTTCATTCCAGAGGAAGATCCATGTGTCTTACAGAGCCTATTCTTTCATCCTGTCCTCACCAACTTCTCAACTCTGTGGGATGGATGCTTAGGGAAATCTGTTGCAGTTAACATTTTGCTTCAGTATTAACCTGCAGCCAGGAGACAACATATTTAATTACATAGTTCTCAGGCAGATTCACTGAGAGCTTGTATCTCATTTACACGGAATTCCTGAAGTGCTTACATTTTACAACCTGGATTACTTCAGTCTCACAGTATTTATAAAGGAAGTCCCACTGAAGTTTGCTGTCGTGCACCACATCAGAAGTGGTAAACATACTGGGAAAGATGGCATCTGAGAGTGGTTTATTGACTAGGATATATTCATTGCTGTGTAGTCCACATGGCTGAGAAGAACGGAGTCTAGTAGCGGTTGTTTGACTTGGAAGAACTGGGCAATACTGTACGTGTTAAGTCATTTGAGGGGTTATGTATGCTTCATCAACACCATGGTTCATTGCATGATGTTCCTGCAAGCCGTCTCCCAGACAAGTATACTTCTTCAAAAGCATTACTTATGCTGTGCCTTAGTCTTATCAGGAGATGTTCCTACCACATTAACAAAAACTTGGTCCATTTCTATTTCAACTTAAATTACCAAATGAGAGCTCTGTCATGGCTTAGTGGTAAATCCCTTTGTCTATGGTATGCAGGGTCCTTGGTTCGAGCCTTGCAGGAGCTGTTTATTTGGGTGGGAGGTTGGCATAATGGTTAAGGTGTTTAGCTTACAAACACAAGGTACAGAATTTGGTTCTCACATGGGGTAATTGGCTAGGCTGAAAATGGCCCACAAGGGCAATTGGCCTAGTACTAATCTATGAACCTATGAACCTCTGTAATTAGAGTAAAGGAAACTGTATCTAGCAGTAGCCTTCATGTTATAAGAGCTGTTATTGGTAAAACAAGCCTTTTAAGGAAGAGCAGCGCTTAGAAACTAGACAACCAAAATTCACTGAACTGTCTTTCACACAATATTGCAATTCCATTTAAGAGGCAGAGTCTCAGCTTGCTCTTATGAATAGTATTGACCAAATTTTTCAGTTATTACATGATTTTAGAAGAAGTAATCCCTCCAGAATGCAGTAATTGTGATCATGTGACTTGCGAAATGTGCACAGTGAGCCATTAACTGACGAGCCACCTGGTGGGTTGATACTGTAGATCTAGACCACACCATCAGAAGCTTCAGCACAAATGATAAAATTATGGGTCTATCTAATCAGCCCAGAATTGCCTTTCTACACTGACATGCTGATTATGCAAGATTTATCATTGTTAATGATCCTCAGCTTGTTCTCTTAAATAATTGTCTTCCTCATAAAATTATTTTTAATTCTCCTAAACAGTCTTAAACTGTTTGTCATTCTCACAACCATTAGCAGAGTATAATTCTTATTGACATTTCGGTATGCTGAGTTAATGTCTTTTTTAGAACAGTTAAATGTGATTCTCATATTTGTAACTTCAATGATACTACTTACAGAACAGAATTTTATCCTCTACAAACAAATAATTATTCCAGTCTTTCTATTTTTTCTTCCTGTTCTATTTGCTATAGTTTAAATGCTAATGAGATTTAAAAAGTGATTTCCAGTAATGGGTACATAATAAAGGGAAATCCTGACTTATTTAAAGTTTTAGGGAATGCATCATTATTTGTTAATAAAACTAAAATAATCCATAAAATGTATCTGAAACATTTAGTACTATGGTTGTCAATGTAATGAGCAAATCACTGAGCATCTCCATGTGTTTTTTGTAAATATTGTAGATTTATAAATATGGGAAAACATATTTTAATTGGTATAATAGAACGTAAAGTTACAGTACACGTTTTCAGATTTAATTATAACACAGAGAAAGTAATATATATTGCTTTAAGCACCACATGTAACTTTTTATATTTGGGGAAGACAACTAGAAAATTGTCTGCACTAATTTTGGAGCATAAAAGTAAATCTATGACAAATTCATTATACAGACATACTTTGCTTCACTCTGCCCACATCATATTAATCATGTGTGCTAAACCTAACCCTGCCCCTAAGCCCAACCCTGTATATTACCTTAGAAAAATCCTTTCCCCTAACAGTACCATTACACAAAACAAATTCAATATGCACTAACACATGTGTATACTAAAATTATCCCCTTACCTAGCCCTTATTCTAACCCTAACCAGCAAACACTCTCTCACATAGGTGCATAGGTTGATACTAGGCTATCGGCCCTAGGGCCTATACAAGCCTAGCCATAACAATTCCCTGGCTATTTCTTCCCACACTGTTTACTTCCCCTGACCCCTGTCTAGTAGGGCGACTGACATGATCCCCGGGGTGAATTTCCTTTCTCCCATCCAATCATCAAGGTTCCTTTTGAAGAGGGCCAAGGAGGTGCTCTGCTTGACATGTATGGGCAGTCTATTCCAGAGTCTGGGGAGTCTCTGGGTCAGGAACCTATCCCTCCAGCATGTTTTGTTATTGTGATGACAATGTTAAGGGATTGGGATTTCTTTAAGTGTAGCATGTCCAACAGCTCTGAGTTTGACATGGCCTTGTATGTTAAGTAGAGATCACCTCTGAGTAAACGATATGTGACAGAGTATAGCTGGAGTTTTTTAAGGCTGTCAGTATAGGGCATCTGCTTTAGGCCTGTGATTCTTTTAGTGAGGTATTACTGCGGTCTTTCCAGTTGCTGCAGATGTCTTGAGAGGTACATACCAAATGAGGCATTGTATTCTATAATGGGTCTAATGAGAAATGAGTACAATGGGAGAATGACCTCCTGTTTTCTGGATGAAAAACCCTTAGTAATGAGGTGTGCCACATAGAAGGATTTCCTGACTGTTGTGGCAATGTGGTTATTGAAGGTGAGACCACTGTCCATCTGTGTCCCCAAGTCTCTTATCACACTTTCGGTGTTTAGTGTAATGCCACCTATGTGCTAATTCACGGGTACATGTTTTTTCCCAAAGGGGATAACTGTACATTTCTTGGCATTGAGCTTGAGCCCATGGCTCTGGCACCAAGCATCTGTTTCTGTAAGGCCCTTTTGTAGAGTATCCACATCATTTGAGGATTCAATAATGGCTCCCAGTTTGCAGTCATCTGCGAACTTTGTTAGCCAGAGTCTCTTAGTGTTGGCCTGTACTTCAGAGAAGTAGATGCCAAACAAGATCGGTGCCAGGACTGAACCCTGAGGTACTCCACTTGTCACTTGTCTGGAGCTGGATTTGGAATCAGCTACTTTTGCAGTGTGGGTTCTGTCAGTAAGCCAGTTGGCAACCCATCCAGTGATGTAGGGATTAATGCCTAGCTTAGTAAGTTTATCTATGATTGCAGAGTGGGGGATGGTGTCAAAGACCTTGGCAAGGTCCAGATAGGCTGTGTGGATGGCTCTGGAGACTGATTCGAAGAAGTCAGTCAGGTACAGGAGACAAGATCGTCCCTTCACGAATCCAAACTGGGTCGGGTATAGTGTTTGAAGGTTGCCAATATCTTTGTTTATAAGTTCCATGATAATAAGTTCCATGGCCTTGCAGTTCAGGCTCATCCAGACTGATGGGATGGTAGATCCCAGGATCCAAGGTGGATCCCCCCTTGTGGAGTGGGATAACTGTAGCTGTGCGCCACTCAGTGGGCATGAAGCCTAAGGTGAGGGTATGATTAAACATGACACTTAGGTGAGGTGCCAGTTCATTTTGTAGTTCGTGTAGTACACAGCCCAGGATGTCATCTGGTCCCATGGATGCTGTATTCTTAGCTTTGGAGAGTGTGTTTTTTTACCTGTGTGGCCATTATTACCGGAATTTGGCAATCTTCCGGTATTGAGATGGGACGTTTAGGGGATAAGAAGGGGGATAAAGTTGGCACTGAATCGATCTGCCAGGATATTGGCAATATCCTTGGGATCAGTATATTTAATGCCATTCTGTTGTAGCTCGGAGCAGATCTGAGCATTGTCATTTAGATTCTTGACATAGTGATAGAATGCCTTGTGGTTGTCTTTGGAATATTTGGCAATTTTATTTTCGTAACTAGCTTTGGAGGATTTTACGAGGGATCGCAGCTTCTTACTGAGGCTGGTAAGGGAATTTTTTGCATCATGGGATTTTCCTCTTTTCTGCAACAGTTTTTTCCTTTTGTTGTAAAGTTTGTTTATGGCAGGGGACCACCAGATTGGCTTCCTTTTTTTGGATGAGAGCATCTTGGTTCTATTTGGGATGGCACGATTCATGCATGAGTGGATGTGCTCGTACAATGCCCTAGTGTAGGACTCAGCAGTCGAACTTTCAGTTCCCGTCTGCATGGGTGTCATGAAGTTTGTCACTTCTGACTTGAGTAGCATGAAGTTGGCTATGGAGAAGAAGTTTTTTATGGAGGTTTCCTTACTGGGGAGTGGGGGTGGGCTGTGGATGTTTAGGGTGATTAGCTTATGGCCTGACCTGACCAATGAGGGGGTGACCATAGGTGTGGAGTATCGATTTCCCATGTTGGTAATTATCAGGTCTAGGATATTGGAGCCCCTGGTTGGACTATGGATTAGTTGATCCAGGCCATTGGAATTTATGAATTCCAAGAACCATTGGGCAAAAGTGTTGGTACATGAGTAGTTTTCCCAGTTAATGGCAGGGTAGTTGAAATCACCCAGTATTAGGGTGTTTGGTTGTATCTTAATATTTTCCGGTATGTTTAGAAAGGTGTAGTGAGAATCTTGGGGCATGATGGGGGATCTGTAACAAGCTACAATTTGGATTGCAGTCTTATCTAGTGTTAGTTGCACCTGGAGAATTTCAGACGCATTGTGTTGGGCAACTTATTTATTTATTTATTTCAGTTTGATGACCGGGGGGGGGGTCCACTGGGCTCAGGAGCCCGTTTTCAGTGGAGGCCCGGGGAGAAAAGCTCCAACATTACATAATAGAAATTAGATTTTCAGATTAAAGTAACAATTCAGGATGCAGATACATAAGATAAGCAAAATACAGTTAATATAGAGGGTGTAGATACATTATAAATCAGAGAAATGAAGTGGTAAATTGGTAAAGCTCCTAATTACATAGTAGACATTAAAATTTAGATTAAAGTTACAGTTCGTGTTTCAGACATGAACTAGCTTGGTGGTGTGAATATCCTTGGTGAATATGGACACTCCTCCACCGTTAGTGTTTCGATCCTGGTTTGGTGGCCAAAAAGTGTGGTAAGAGTTCTAGCCTGGTATTGCAGGGGTGCTATCTAGAGCCTTGAACCAGGTCTCAGTTACTGCACCTATATCAATGTTCTCCATTTTTAGGAGTGCCTCGAGAGTGTGCATTTTGAGGTTTAGACTTCTAGCATTGAGTAGCATTACCTTCAGATTTTGCATGCTTATACCTGTTATGGTGGTGGTTTTGTCCTTTGAACTTTGCCTAAAAAAGGCACTATAGGGGTGGCAAGAGTCTTAGCCAGTAACCTGAATCCCAGGGGCGACAGGTGCAAACCATCCCTGGAAAAGCATCGTGCTCTGTCGAT
Source organism: Protopterus annectens (assembly GCF_019279795.1). NCBI lineage: Eukaryota > Metazoa > Chordata > Ceratodontiformes > Protopteridae > Protopterus > Protopterus annectens. Next base: position 435,349,531 of record NC_056748.1, read on the forward strand.
CATGTCGTCCCAGGCAGACAGATACTGGATCCCCTTTGAATGACACCAGAAGCTTAGCCAATTGTTGGTCAATCATTTTGTCCTTATATTGTGATATAATTCTGGGTGAAGGCAGGATGCTACTCAGGGCTAGGGTCATACCTGCCTAGGCCACATGATCTGAGAGCTCTTCCATGTCTCTTTTCATGTAGTCCAGGGAGGTATGTCTCAAGTCATTCACTCCAATTTGGACAATGACAGAATCATATTTGTACTTGTTGTGGAGTGACTTGAGTGCATGCATTATGTGGCAGATCCTGGCACCCAACATGCAACTGACTGTAATTTTCTCCTTGTTCAGTCTGGTGAGTGGGACATCAGTGTGCCTGATTATAGAGTCACCTATGACTAAAGTGTTAGGTATGTTGTCTTGCCTTACGAGCTGTTGCTGGGTGGCACACTGGTGTGAGCTATGTGACACTTTGGTTGTGATTGGTGTTTGTTTGCGTTTCAGCTTCGGAGGTCCTTGTTGCTTGGGCAGGTTACTGTTGGCTATGTAAGTGCATCTCTCACAGGTTGTAGTGTTGGGTGGTAGGAGGAGAGCGTTGTCTGTGTACATGAGGCAATTGCTGCATTGCCCCAGTATGCCCAGATTCACCAGGTGGACAGGAGAAATCACCAGAAGTTGACCCTTGGACATGCCTGGTTTGGTGCTTTTTTGAAAAGTACAGGAGCCGTTTTCCCTTCCCTTAGCAAGGTACTTTGCAATTATTGGCTGTTTAGTGCCTATGATTAATTTCTCCTTAATTAATTATAAATAATTTCTCCTTATTAATAAGGAGAGTTGTGTGCTTGTATCAGTTTAAGGCCTCCTAGTGCTTTCCAGGAGGTATTAGAGCAAGTGCTAGTCACAGGGATGCTTAAAGGTAAGATGAAAAAAATGGTTTATCCTAAACACTGCAGTGTGCACTAGAGAAGTTAGATGTGAAAGTAGGTAACTTAAGTTTTACCTGTCTAAAAAGTTAAGTTTTAGTGGAGAGCCACTATTTTTAAAACAGAAAGATAGATTGAAAGGGGGTGATCACTTTTGTATTCTTAGGTTCATAGGTTCACAGGTAGGTACTAGGCTATCTGCCCGAGGGCATTTATAAGCCTAGCCAGAGTGTATTGGCTTGTGCCACACAATTGATTAGTTAACTGATCATCTGTCAAACAGAGTAAATGAATTGATCCCAGGGGTGTATTTTCTGTTACCCATCCACTCATCAAGGTTTCTCTTGAAGAGTGTTAGTGAGGGGCTCTGCCTGATGTAATTTGGAATTTTGTTCCAAAGCATGGGGAGTCTCTGTGACAGGAATCTATCCCTCTAGCATGTTCTATTTATTGCTGTGGTGAGGTTTAGCTCACTAGAGTGCATGGCTCGCAGTGACTTGGATTTCTTTAGGTGGAGCATGTCCATCAATTCTGAGTTGGACATGGCTTTGTAAGTCAGGCAGAGATCACCTCGGGGTAAGCAATATGCCACTGAGTACAGCCGGAGTTTTTTCAGTCGGGCTGCATAGGACATATGTTTGAGACCAGTAATCCTCTTGGTGAGGTACTTTTGTGTTTTTTCCAGCTGTTGGAAGTGTCTTGTGAGGTACATCCCAAATGGGGCATTGTACTCTATGATGGGTCTAATGAGTGATGAGTAGAGGGGCACTATAACCTCTTTATTTCTAGATGTGAACCCTTTAGTAATTAGATGGGCCACATAGAAGGATTTCCTAACTACTTTGGCAATATGATTGTCAAAGGAGAGATTACTATCTACCTGGGTCCCCAGATCTCTTATTACCTCTTCTGTATTAAGGGGGCTGCCACCTATGTGGTAATTTGTGGGTGCTTTGTTCTTCCCAAACGGGATGACTATGCATTTTTTGGCATTTAGCTTGAGGCCATGACTTTGACACCAGGTGTCCATCTCAGTAAGGCCCTTTTGGAGGATGTCCGTGTCAGCCGGAGAGTCAATTATGGCTCCCATTTTGCAGTCATCGGCGAACTTAGTTAGCCATAGTCCTCCTGTGTTTGCCTGTACTTCTGAGAAGTATATGCCGAACAGTAGGGGTCCCAGGACCGAGCCTTGCAGGACTCCACTTGTGGCTGGTTTAGAGTTGGACCTGGAGTCCGCTATTCTTACAGTATGAGTTCTGTCTGTAAGTCAGTTGGCAACCCATCTCGTGATGTAGGGGTTTATATTCAGGCTGGTGAGTTTTTCCTGTAATACCTGAGTGGGGAATAGTGTTGAAAGCCTTGGCGAGGTCAAGGTAGGCTGTGTGAACCACCTTTCCTTCGTCTACGGCCTTGCTGACTGTCTCGAAGAAGTCAAACAATATTTAGTAGGCATGATCTGCCCTTAACAAAGCCAAACTGGGTTGGATCAAGTGTTTGAAGGTTCTCAATGTCTTTTTTAATGAGTTCCATGATGATGCGCTCCATAGCCTTGCAGACCAGGCTAGTCAGGCTTATGGGGCAATAGTTACCAGGGTCAGTTGTGGCCCCTCCTTTGTGGAAAGGAATAACCATTGCTGTGCACCATTCTATGGGCACATAGCATGTGGAGAGGCTGAGGTTGAACAGCGTGTTTAGGTGGGGGGTTAGTTTGTTCTGTAGTTCGTGCAAGATGCAGCCTGGGACACCATCTGGTCTCATTGATGCTGTGTTTTTGGCTTTTGAAAGGGCTGTTTTCACCTGTGTGTCTGTGATTTTTGGGACACTACACTATTCCGGTATTGTTGTGAGCCCTTTTGGAAGTGAGAGGGGGGTGAAGTTTGCACTGAATCTGTCTACCAGGATGTTGGCAATATCAGTAGGTTCAGTATATTTTGTGCTATTTTGCACTAGTTCAGTGCATATCTGTGAGTTGCCACCTAGATTCTTAACATAGCTAAAGAAGGCTTTGTGGTTCTCTTTTGAATCCTTGGCTATTCTTCTTTCGAAGTTAGCCTTGGATGATTTCAAGAGGGACCTCAGTTTCTTCCTGATACTGATCAGGGATGTCTTTCCTTCTTGGGATTTGCATTTTTTCTGAACTAGTTTCCTCCTTCTATTGTATAGCCTGTTTATAGCAGGGGTCCACCAAACTGGTTTCCTTCTCTTAGAGGAGTGAGTCTTGGTTTTGCTAGGGATGGCATGATCCATGCATCCTTGTAGGTGCTCATAGAGTGTATTTGTAAAGGTTTCTGCATCTTGGGCAGCATTATCCTTTAGCGTGGGGGCTGTGAAACTTACCACCTCTGTCTTAAGTAAGGTGTAGAATATTTTTTACTGTGGTTTCTTTAGTCGGGGGTGGTGGTGGGGTGTGGACATCCAGAGTGATTAGTTTATGGTCTGATCTAACCAGTGACGGGTTGGCCTCTGGTGTGGAACACCTGTCGCCCATGTTGGTGATGACCAGGTCCAATATGTTTTCACCTCTGGTAGGGGAGTTTACCAGCTGTTCCAGGGCATTTGAGTTGATGAATTCCAGGAAGTGCTGGGCCTGGGAATTTGCACTCGAGTAGTTTTCCCAGTGAATGGTAGGGTAATTGAATTTGCCCATTATCAGGGTGTTTGGTAGGACCTTCATGTTTTCCAGTGTCTCCAGAAAGGTGGAGTGGTGGTCATGGGTCATAGAGGGTGATCTGTAGCAGGCCACAATTTGCATTGCAGATTTGCCCGATGTTAGCTGCACATGGATGGTCTCAGAGGTATCATGCTGCACCACTAACCTGGAGGTGTAAGTATCCTTGATGAATATGGATACACCATTTGTGTTCGGTCCGTGTTCTGTGGCCGAAACGTGTAGTATGAGTTGTAGCCCAGTAGTGCTGGGGTGCTCTCTGGAGCCTTGAACCAGGTTTCAGTTACTGCACAGATGTCGACGTTCTCCATACTGAGGAGTGCTTCGAGCCCATGCATTTTGAGATTTAAACTTCTGGCGTTGAGTAGCATAACCCTCAATTTTTTGTTAATTGTGCTGTTTACGGAGGTGGGTTTGACTTTTGAGCCTTGCCTAAAAAAGGCACTATGGGGGCAGCAAGAGCCTTGGCCAGTATTCAAAAGCCTAGGGGTGACAGGTGCAAGCTGTCTCTTGCGAAGCAACGCGGCTTGTCGAGCATGTCATCCCAGGCTGACAGACACTGGATCCCATTTGAATGACACCAGAAGCTTAGCCAGTTGTTGAAATTGATCATTTTTTCTTTATACTGAGGTATCATTCTTGGTGAGGGCAGGATGCTACTCAGGGTCAAGGTCATACCAGCCTGGGCTACATGATCAGAGAGCTCTTCCATGTCTCTCTTCATGTAGTCCAGGGAGGTACATCTCAGGTCATTCACACCAACATGAACAATGACAGAGTCATATTTGTACTTGTTCTGGAGTGACCTGAGTGCTTGTGTTATGTGGTGGATTCTGGCTCCCGACAGAATGCTAACAGTATCCGTCTGCTTGTCCAGCCTAGTGAGTGGGACGTCAGTGTGCCTAACTATAAAGTCACCTATTACTAGTGTGTTAAGTATGTTATTTCGCCTTAAGGGCTGTGATTGTGCGGCACACTGATTTTGTGTTTTATGTGTTGTCTGGTTTGTGACGGGAAGTGCAGGTTGTTTGGGTGTCTGCTTTGGAGGTCTCTGATGCTTTTGCAGGTTTTTATTTAGAGCCTCCGAGTATGATTTTGTGTATTTATGTGTATTTTTTGCCAGTGTTGTTTTAGTAGGTCTGTGTGCGGCTAGAGTTGTGATGCAAGTGTTAACCTTCTCCTCTTGACTGTCTGTTCCATTCTTGGGTGGAGATAGCTTAGCTTCCAGTTTGGCTGTGTAATTGCATCTCTCGCATATGTTAGTGTTTTGTGGTATGAGGAGAGAGTTGTCTGTGTACATGAGGCAGTTGTAACATTGTAACATTGCCTCAGGATACCCAGATTCACCAGCTGGACTGGAGAGTGCACCTGAAGTTGCCCTTTGGTCATGTCTGAATAGTAGGGTGAGCTGCTTTGTCATTTGGTTGGTGAGGGGTGAATAAAGAACCTTGCCCTGCTGGGCAATCAGTGTCAGGGTATATTAGTGCTTTCTATTAGGTCTGAGCAAGTGCTGGGCTGTAGGATGTTTTCTGAGTGCTTAGGTTGAGAATTAGACTAGTTTCAAGGGAAAAACTGAAGAGGAGACTTAGTGGCGCCGGGAATAATTTAACCATCATTAACCGGCACTGCCCGGTGTGCAAAACCATGTAAACGCGGTTTTTATAGTAGGGAAATGAAAGAGATAGAAATTAGCCCAAAATGGCCAATAAACTACTAACTTCTGGGCTGGAACCACTCTTCCAGGGACAGATAGGTTGCTCAAAGCTCTCCTCTCAAAGAGGTGAGCAGAGAAACTTCCTTCTATCCAAGTAAGGTATGGGCAACTTAGAAACTAGTATCACATTCACAGCCCTGAAATCAGCACCAGCCTGAAAACTGAACTGGACTAGACTAGCTTAGAAAGGCGGGAAACAAGGAATTGTTTTTGTTTTTTTTGTTTTTTTGAAAAGATAAGGCAAAAACAGTAAAAAATACAGTTAAAGCAGCTTTAACTCATTCACTCCGGAGGAGCTCAGATAAAGCTGCCTGCTTAATTCCACTATAGGAACAACAGTGCAGCCTTAGCTCATTTTCAGAAAATCCATTTGTAACACCATACAGAAAACAAATGTTCATAACTCTTTAACTTAAACACAAAAGTTGTTCAGCAGACACTGACAGTGCATATCAAAGTCATTATTAAATATCTGGCAAGGAATGTCGATATTGTGCATATTTTTTACCTTTTTGGAAAAGCAAAGCAAAATATCTTGGTTAATGTGCCATGCAGACCTATACAATTTGAATTTAATTTGTTAGTATGAATGTCAGCTTTAAAATGATATCTTAACCATTACTATGTGATGCTCCTTTCCTGAGATATTCACAGAAATTTGATTAATATATTATTTCTCATAATTGATAAATAAACAAAGCATAATATCTCATCACCTGTAACAGATAGAGCCTACATATCAGTGTAGAAGTTGTGCATCTGAATGTCAGCTTCAAAATGATGCATCTTTTGTGTGATCACCATGCTCCCTTGCAAAGATATGGGCATAATAATGAGAAGTATCGTAAATGTATAATTTTCATATTCGTACAAGACTAAACAAACTGTGATATCTGTACATGCATACAGTGCACAGACACAGTTCTTTTACCATGTTGTAAGGAGTAACACTGTCTTCAAAATGAGGTATTACTTGGCACACTGATATGTTCCCTTGCAAAGTTATTTACCAAAATATGAAAACAAATCATAATTTCCATAACCTAAGTCCGAAAAAAACTTTGATATCTGCACATGTGTCCAACAAGCAGCCACAATTAATTTACCATGTTGGAACCGGCAATACTGTCTTCAAAATGAGGTATTACTTGGCACATTCAGATGCTCCCTTGCAAAGTTATTTACCAAAATATGAAAAAACTCAATTTCCATAACCTAAGTCCAAAACAAACTTTGATATCTGCATATAAGTACAACATACAAGCACAATTCTTTTACGATGTTACAACTATCAATACTGTTTTCAAAATGAGGTATTACTTAGCACATTCAGATGCTCCCTTGCAAAGTTATTTACCAAAATATAAAAAAAAATCATAATTTCCATAACCTAAGTCCAAAACAAACTTTGATATCTGCACATGTGTACAACATACAGGCACAATTCTTTTACCATGTTGGAACCAGTAATACTGTCTTCAAAATGAGGTATTACTTGGCACATTCAGATGCTCCCTTGCAAAGTTATTTACCAAAATATGAAAAAAATCATAATTTCCATAACCTGAGCTAACAAAACTGATATATGTACATGTGTACAGCATTCAGAACCAGTTGTTTTTCTATGTAGACACATATGATTGTACATATACACATTCTTGGTGTAGCCAACATACTGCTGAATGGGTACATGTAAAGAGAAAAAGCAAGGTAAGGACCGCCACTCCACTAATGAACCCAGGACAGGCATGGGACTTCAGTGGCAGGCAAGATGATCTCATCTGTCCGATAGCTGTGCTGGCTACCCACTCAGACAGCCAATAACACTGCAGTCTCACGACCTCCTTCAGTGTTGCAGTCTGCCTTACCTATGCCTTTTCTCTTTACGTGTCCATTCAGCAATGAACCCAAGGGATCAATTTCTGTATTAATAAGCCCTTCCTGTCATCTAAACTCTGCACATGCCTGATAAAAGCAGACTAAAAAAAGAAGTATTGCAGGACGGTCACTGACATATTAGATTGTATGTGGCAGCACTCTCCTGAAATAGAGTCTTACCATACTGGTCCTACTTGGTCATGGGTGTTTTCCATTCTTCTCACAAGCTGCATGTCGCCAATCCTGCATAGCTCTCCCATGCCATTGTGGAAGTCAGTTAAGAACAACGCAATGCCCCTCCTCATTTAGGTGAACGCCATCCCTTCTGAACAGGTGAACATCTTCTGCGGTGATGCTGTCATGACAGATTGTAGATCTGCTGACCCTGTGCATCAAGCTATGCATGAACCCATTCTGTAAACGTCTGGCAAATCACAGAGGATGTAAGTCACTAAATATTAACATATCTTTTCATATCCTTCATAAAATACATATTAGCACAAATCCTGTTATTCTAACTAATTTAGAAATAATAATACTTAAAATCTCGGTCCAGATTTTGCCTTGTATGTGTTACATTTCTTGAAATTTTTAAAAATGAAAGAAATAAACTGGTGTGGGGGGTAGCTTGCAATTGACTCCAAGTGGAGAAAAACCCAAAGCTGGCTTGTGCATTCATCAATGTGATAACGACTTCTACTTATGTGAATAACAGTGACAGCTGCTGAGAGTTTGGCCTGAAAAGTAATAATGACTCAGTGATATATTGTAAGTGCACTTACTGGTAATGTGATAATGAACTGCATTTCATTACTGCAAAGTTATGCATGCTCAAACACAGGTGATAACTGCTGCACAGAACATGTTGAATAGGCATTCATTATATTACCTTGTGCAGCTGTTATGTAACACAGACTCATTATGATCAGTAAGGAGAAGACCTGCATAATTTAGTAAAATAGTATAACACTTAGATATTACTGAGCGCTTCCTCCCACCTAAATTCCACACATGACTGACAAAGCCAAGAAAAATGCCCAAAATATATGGTACCTTCATGCCGGTAGTAGTCAGCAAGTAATAACCTTTATCTCACTCAGACAACTACTGAGTATAATCATAGATACAATAAGACAGGCAACAATGTCAAACGTATCTGTGTGATCCATTTAAAAGTATTAATTAATGTTATCTCACCTAACGAGCCCTTTGGTTACAATAAGAGTCAGAAGTTAAAAAGGCAGAAATATTGGTCAAAATATCCGGTGGAGCAATGCCGACAATCAGAGAACACGCAAAGATCAGACCTAAATTTTGCATGAAAACCATGGACGTTTCTAAAAAGTGTTGAACACCAAGACATGTGACCTAGTCTAGATAATCAAATCCAAAAAATGTTCTGTGCCTCGCCAAAGTCCAACCAGGCAAAATAGTAGTAAAAGATCCAAGAAACACGGCTGGACACTGCTGGAACCTTTGAAACTTTCTTGTTTATTAAAAACACCAAAGGACAGAACACTAGATGAGCGCTTTCGGGCCACAGCCCTTCATCAGATAAAGCATCACACACAGTCAAGATATTTAAAAAACACATTAACCAATAGAAAACTAGTAAAAAAAAAAGTAGTAAAAAACCCGCCTGTTCTTAAGGGCGGGTTTCATCGGAACTACATCATTAAGCCCTGGGCTCCTATGTGCCATTAATTCTATATCCATTTATGGGCAAGACAAACATTCCACCAAATAAACAAGATCAGTGGTCCTACACGTATCGGATGTTTAAACATTGTCCCATTCTTAATATAACCACATGCCTTACAGATCCCACATGGAACAGTGCCCTGCGTTACTATGGCATTTCTTCCGGTGGTGATTATCTTATCTTTACATAAAAGATCCTTCAGATTCAGATATAGTAGGTGATAGACCACACTTCAGATATAAGAGGAATAAGAATCTGAAGGATCTTTTATGTAAAGATAAGATAATCACCACCCGAAGAAATGCCATAGTAAAGCAGGGCACTGTTCCATGTGGGATCTGTAAGGCATGTGGTTATATTAAGAATGGGACAATGTTTAAACATCCGATAACAGGTAGGTTGTTTGACCTGAAGGCCAGGGCTACGTGTAGGACCACTGATCTTGTTTATTTGGCGGAATGTTTGTCTTGCCCATGTTTTTATGTAGGCAAGACTAACTGCATGTTTAAGGTGAGGATCTTACAGCATCTTTCCTCCATCAGGAATAGGGATACACACAATGCCTTGTTTAGACATTTAGATGAGAATCCCACACATAGTTTCAAATTTAGGGCCATTGTCAACGTGAAATTATGTAATAGAGGGGGTGACATCAAACAACTAACTGAGTTAGCTGAATCTAAATGGATTATAGAATTAATGGCACATAGGAGCCTAGGGCTTAATGATGTAGTTCCGATGAAACCTGCCCTTAAGAACAGGCGGGTTTTTTACTAGTTTTCTATTGGTTAATGTGTTTTTTAAATATCTTGACTGTGTGTGATGCTTTATCTGATGAAGGGCTGTGGCCCGAAAGCGCTCATCTAGTGTTCTGTTCTTTGGTGTTTTTAATAAACAAGAAAGTTTCAAAGGTTCCAGCAGTGTCTAGCCATGTACCTAGTCTAGATAGCTTGTCTTCTGATAGAAGGCATACTTTACCAGTGATTCAGTATAACGCAGCCAGCTCCCAGGACGACAAAATGGCGAAATGGATTAGCCAATCATGCAACATCTTTTCTGTGACACTAATTTATCTTCACCAGTAACCCCATCAGTTGTTTGTGTGCTATATGCACAAACACCAAAATGACAATAAACAATTCTGCCCAGTGGTCACTTCTGCAGTCTGACCATGATTGTATAGGCACTTCTCTGATACACAAATCAATTAATCCCCCAAGCAACATCTTCATTATTATGTGCTGGTGTAAATCTGCACCAAAATTAAACAATCACCTAAGCCAACCCTTCAGTAAAATGTTGATATATGCACAAGCACCAACATGAAGCATTTCCCTGAACGACACAGCTCCTAGTGTCTGCAATCACCAACATGAAGCATTCACACAAGTGACCCCACATTTCATAAGCAATACAATGCATCTATGACAAACACCATCTTGGTTACCTGTCTAGAGGTAAAAAAAAAAAAAGTCCATGGACTCTTTCAGCAACATTCTAAGCAACAAACATGAAGGTAAATGTAATATATTAGACAACTACATGTACATGTAGCCATTCAAGCAACATGTTTTTGGAAGGAGGGGGACCAAGCAACCTAGAGAAAAAAAAACTGAATATATATTGGCGAACATAAAAAGTTCATAAGGTCAGTTAGTGGAGGTGAGCACAGACCCTGGAGCCTAAAGCAAACGTTTTACAACTGTCACCGTATCCTGAAAGAGTTCTGTTACCAAGTGGTATAAGGCAAGTTTTAGGGCTTGAAAAAAACTGGCATACATAACAGCCTCAGTGCCCTAAAGTTAGCAGTATGCTTATAGCTGCTTGATTGAAATAAGAAAACAATACAGGATCAAGACATATAAAAAACTACAAAATAAATGATACTCCCTTGTTATAAACAGTTTCTACAGCTTTGTCATCGAGTCATACTCTGAAGTGTAAGTGGTTTAAACTCAGAGGGAAAGAAAACTGACAGCTTAGAATTACCCCTTTAATTACAGTAATTTCAGAGTTTATAGCAAGAAGAGCGGGACAATGACATCCCTAGTTAACACAATCCCTTTGTTTATAAGCTGTGCAGTACAGTTTTCTTACAACAGGCACATGTTAGTCAAAAGTTAGGGCACTATCCACAAAGTTCCCAAATCCCGAACAAATGGGTCAACTCAGATATATATTGTCAATGTGGTAGTTTCCTGGGGGATAGACTACTTCACAAAACATACAATAATGCAGTTTTTGGCATTTTGTTTTAGTCCATGATTTTGGCATCATTGGAGATGCTCCTTCCGGCAGGATGACCAAGTCACTTGGGGAGTCAGAGAATTTCCAGGCTAGGAGCAGTCAATATCTCATTCAAAATGAAAAACTATACAAATGTATTATGCCAAGGTGTTAGATGTAACCAATTCTAACAACTCAGTACAATTTACCTGACAAATTTGTTATTTAGATGCATCTACCTATACTACTTCACAAACACATGGAAACAGTACAGACAAGTTACAGAAAATCAGCCAGCAATTTTTTTTTGTTGTGATTTGTTTAGCAGCATAAAACTGCATGCTCAGTCTGGATAAGAGACTATATAAGATAAAATCTAAATGTGCATTAAAAAAAAAAAAACTTGAGTGACACAGCAAATACACTGTATGCACATAAGATAAACAATACTGCTGCAACATATTAAGCAAGTAATACAAAGAATGTGAAAACAACCAACACAGTAACCAAGAAAAGAAAATGAACATGGGGGTCCATTGATTACAGATTATTTTAATGAAAAAAAAAAAGTGTTCAAGAAAGCAAACAAATTTAAAGTGTCAGAAATGTAACTGGCAAGAATAAAGGTGTTACATTTGATTTTTAACCAAAGGTTTTAAAATGTCTAAATTTAGCACAGTTAAGGTATGGCGAAAGTGGCTGCCATGGTTTGGGGGCTAGAATGGAAAAAAATCTGATCAGAGCAGTGGTGTTTTGTTTTAGGAGTTTTGCATGCTAGGCACAAGCAGCAAAGGATACTGGGTAAATTGGTAGATGAAAGTTTTAGAGTACAGAGTAAAAGGTCGACTCTTTCCTTTATGGGCAGCAACAATATGTTTAGTCATTAGTGCACCACGCTTCAAAGAAACTAAAGACAATATATAGAAATGCTTCCAAAATGTCAATATTCAGACAATTTTGCAAGCAATCTTCAGAACTAGTGGTTATTGGCTATTCTCACTTCTATGCGACCTTTCTCAGGGACAGGACAGGAATGTATCCCACAACTAAACCCCCAACCCCTAAAAAAGTCAAGTAATTAATGAAAGTACTGCAGAAAAAACAGCAATCCTAAAATACCAAGGAATATGGCCACTTACCCAAGTTAACTTATCTCAAGAACACACAAGGGTACGCTTTTACATCATACACCTCAGCTGTCTGAAAATAGGATCATCACGCCAACTGTGTGACTTTTTAGAAGGAAGTGCCCCTGCATCAGGACGCACTGCCGTGGTCAAGCAATACTTGCACACTATTTAATTCCCATACCAGAATTAACGGAAGTCACAATTTGCAAATAAATGCTACAAAAAAAATAATAAAATAGATAAAGTAAAACACACCCTCAGAAGTACTAAAACAGAAAATAAGTAAACGGTAAATGCATTAAGGAAACCAAACCCATTTTTCTGCAATGAACAAACTAGCATACATGCAAAAAAAAAAAAACCTTTAGTACAAGAAATGACACACAGCTTTTCTCTGAAATTGGCCCTCAAGTAAAGCTACATTTTTATGCCAACACAGATAACACTGCAGATAATAGTAAATCACAACTGACAACTCTCACTTGAAAAAGGAGAAACAGTTTATATGAGTAACGGTTTTGTTTACCTGCATTTTAGATGAACCCAAAATATAAACCAACAGAAAAACAAAGCTGCTTCCCCACTACTAAAGGGTGAAGTGAAGGAGAGAAACCACCTCTACTTTCTAAAACCGAACTCAGCTGCAGATGAACTGCTTGTTTCGCGGTCAGTAGCTCCGTAAGAGGCTGTCTTTTCCTAAGTGGCAGTAAATACAAACTGACAAAGTGACACACATAACTCAATGATCTGAAAAAATAAATAGAGGGATCTGGCAGCTATTCTGGCCAATGCAGCAACTTATTAAAAGAGCGAAAAGGAACTGCCAATGCTGGACCCGCTATTTATTCTAATAGACCAAAGAAACCTTACATTGGGGGTGGAGCTGTTATGCAAGTGGCAGCTTGGCTATTGGAATCCGATTGGCTGCCAACACTTCCTTCTTGCAATGCACAGAGAATTGGATTACTGGAATTACAGAGTACATACTAAGCTGATTTTCTACGAAAATTCAAATACTGACATCATGCAAATCCACACTCAAAACTAAGTTGAGAAAGTAACTGAAAAAGTTCAGGTACTTTTTCAGCTTAGTTTTTAACATGGGAGCTACAGCAGGAATGTAAAGTTAGATACGCCGGTGGAAGTCACTCAGGTGTAACTCCATACAATTACTACCATCACACAGTGCACTCAGATGTAAGCACATAGGCGCTGTGTGACGGTACTCAGGATTAATGAATTAAACGACTACAAACGATCAGAAAAGGCTATCACACTTTCGTGTGTAGCCTACAACAGTTAAACAAATTATTTAAACAAAAAAACAACTTTTTAAAAGTGCAGGCAGTCAAATAAGTACAATATGTGAAAAAAAACAAGCTTTTAAATCACAATAAATGCTGGAAAATCTGCGTTTAGGCAGAAAACAGTTAAGTAAAGCAAGAAAGTACAGAAAATTGATACTTAATCACTCCAAAGTCTCTCTCCTAAGCTAGAAGGCTTGTATCAGTTTAAGGTTTTTTAGTGCTACCCAGTAGGTTAGTTACAGGCAGGGTTGCCAGATTTCCAACTGGCCAGGTAGGGACAAAAAAAAAAAACAAAAATCAAAAAAAAGGTCTTTCACAGTAAGTGAAGACTAAAAAAAAAAAAGGACTTCCACACTAGGTCTTTAATGCGGAACATCAGAGTTCCGCATGAAACAAAAGTAGCTCTGTGTTTTTTTTTTTTTTGACCGGCCTGGGCCAATCAAAAATAAATAAACACTGAGCTACTTCTGTTTAATGCAAAACATCGCAGTTCCGCATTAAACAGAAGTAGCTCTGTTTTGCGATTTTTTGATTGGCCAATATACCGGTATACGGGCCAATCAAAAATTGCTAAACACGGAGCTGCTTCTGTTTAATGCGGAACATCGCAGTTCCGCATTAAACAGAAGTAGCTCTGTTTTGATTTTTGATTGGTCAGATACCGCATACAGGCCAATCAAAAATCACTAAACACGGAGCTACTTCTGTTTAATGCAGAACTGCGATGTTCCGCATTAAACACAAGAAGCTCCGTGTTTAGCTATTTTTGATTGGCCTTTATACCAGTATATGGGCCAATCAAAAAAAAAAAAAACAAAGTGGAGGCTGCCCGGGATTTAAGCCGGCAGTGGGGGACTCAGGATCAGGCTGCTGATCTCGGAACAGTCCCGCCCAAATAGGGACATCTGGCAACCCTGGTTAAAGGAAAGTTGGGAAACAAGCGCAGATGTGGTCTTTTAAACCAGAAAGTTGAAAGAGATGGACAAACTGTCCAAATGGTCAATAAATTATAATTTCTGGGCCAGGAACCTCTCCCCTCATGGCAGACAGGCTACCTAGTGCTTACCACTCCCACTGATAAGCTAGAAGGCTTTCCTCCAACACAGAAAGGCTTGCGGGGCTCAGAAGCTTACCAACAGTCCTGGATACAGCAACTCTGTATCTTGACTATGCTAGTTACAGGAAAGGTGGGAAACAGGCACAAGTGCGACTTTTAAACCAGAATGTTGAAAGAGATGGAAAAAAACTGCCCAACCGGCCAATAGCTGCAATTTCTGGGCCAGGAACCACTCCTCTTGTGGTAGATAGGCTACATAATGCTTACCACTCCCACTGATAAGCTAGAAGGCTTCCCTCCAACACAGAAAGGCTTGGGGGACTCAGAAGCTTACAAAGAGTCCTGGAATACAGCAAATCTGTTCCTGGACTTGACTAGTTACAGGAAAGGTGGGGAACAAGTACAAACATAGGCTTTTAAGCCAGCAAGTTGAAAGAGATGAAAAACTGCCCAAACGGTCAAATAAACTACAATTTCTGGGCCAAAACTCACTCTTCCCATGGAGGATAGGCTACCTAGTGCTTACCACTCCCACTGATAAGGTAGAAGCCTTTCCTCCAACACAGAAAGGCTTGAGGGCTCAGAAGCTTACGAACAATCCTGGATACAGCAACTCTGTAACCAAACTAGGCTAGTTATAGGAAAGGCAGGAAACAGGCACAAGTGTGGCTTTCAAACCAGAAAGTTGAAAGAAATGGAAAAAAAACTGCTCAAACAGCCAATAGCTACAATTTCTGGGCCAGGGACCACTCCTCTTGTGGTAGATAGGCTACCTGATGCTTACCACTCCCACTGATAAGCTAGAAGGCTTCCCTCCAACATGGAAAGGCTTGGGGGGGCTCAGAAGCTTACAAAGAGTCCTGGATACAGCACATCTGTACCTGGACTAGACTAGTAACAGGAAAGGCAAGAAACAAGTGCAAACACAGGCTTTTAAATCAGAAGGTTGAAAGAGATGGAAAAACTTCCCAAACGGCCAGTAAACTATAATTTCTGGGCCAGAAACCACTCCTCCTGTGGTAGATAGGTTACCTAGTGCTTACCACTCCCACTGATAAGCTAGAAGGCCTCTCTCCAACACAGAAGGGCTTGGGGGGGCTCAAAAGCTTACCAACAGTCCTGGATACAGCAAATCTGTACCTGGATTACACTAGTTATAGGAAAGGTGGGGACCAAACGCAAAACGGGCTTTTAACCAGAAAGTAGAAAGAGATGGAAAAACTGACCAACTGGCCAATGAACTACAATTTCAGGGCCAAAACACATTCTTCCACTGGTAGATAGCCTACCTAGTACTTACCACTCCCATTGAAAAGCTAGAAGGCTTCCCTCCAACACAGAAAGGCTTGGGGGCTCAGAAGCTTACCAACAGTCCTGGATACAGCAAGTCTATATCTGGACTTGACTAGTTACAGGAAAGGCAGGAAACAAGCTTAGAATTTTTTTTGATACAGAAAAGCAGCTAAAACAGCAGTAAATACAATTCAAATTGTAGTGCAGGCCAGCACACCCGAGAGTATGGCAAATACAGTTCGAATAAATGCAATTAAATTAACAAATAACTAAAAAAAATGTGTAGAAGGCTACTAACAAGCAGTAATAAGTGCAGAGTAAGAGCGACTGAACAGATAACATTACGCAGAAGAGCAACTAAGACCATTACAGTAAGAGCAGATGAATAAGATATATATATATATATATATATATATTTTTTTTTTTTTTTTTTTTTTTTTTTTTGAGGGAAGGAACAGAGCAGGATTAAGAGGCCACAGGGGTTGTCCTTCCCAAACGCTCTCTTTGTACACAGTGGGAGTACCTGAAATCAGAATATGATCTCACTGCACTCAGTTGAGTGAGCAACTGAGATGGCCCAGAAGGAGTATCCAAATACAAATCTACAAGAGGGGCAGGCAATTTCAAAGCCACCAACATTAATATCAAAATAAGAACAAGGAAGGTGGGTGAGGAGCTAACTGTAGAGAGACAGCCACAACTTCAGTTGAGTTAATATTCAGTGAAAAACACAAATAAATAAATTAAATACAGTACTATATGCAAAAGAGCAGATAAAAGTGTACTTAAATTCACTTATACGTCCAGCGGATTTCAGGTAGATGTTAGCTTGCCAAAGCTCTGATATTAAGCAGATATAACTCAAAATGTACCACTTACGTAAGGCAAGACAGGGATGTCAGTGATGAACTGAAACTACCCCCCACTGCTATCAATGGCTACACAGAAATTCTAAAAAGTACTCTGTAGAGAGACAGTCACAACTTCAGTTGAGTTAATATACAGTGAAAAACACAAATAAATAAATTAAATACAGTACTACATGCAAAAGTACAGATAAAAGTGTACTTAATTCACTTATACGTCCAGCTTATTTCAGGTATATGTTAGCCAGCCAAAGCTCTGATATTAAGCAGAGATAAATCAAAATGTACCACTTATATAAGGCAAGACAGGATGTCGGTGATGAGCTGAAACTACCCCCAACTGCTATCAATGGCTACACAGAAATTCTAAAAAGTACTCTGTAGAGAGACAGCCACAACTTCAGTTGAGTTGATATTTAGTGAAAAACACAAATAAATAAATTAAATACAGTACTATATGCAATAGAGCAGATAAAAGTGTACTTAAATTCACTTATACGTCCAGCTGATTTCAGGTAGATGTTAGCCATCCAAAGCTCTGATATTAAGCTGGTAATTAATCTGATAATATGCTGGTATTAATCTGGTACTATGGAATACTGTAAGATGGCCAATAAATTTAAATAGTTGAAGGGGAGTGATTTCACAAAATGATAATTTTCTGCTTACTCACACAAGCCAGTGAAAGCAGAGAGGAAATGAGATATATGGTCAAATTAACATAAGAGACAGGCAACTGGAAAGACAGTGGTATTTAAGAACAGAATAGTAACAGGGTGGGAAAAAAATTCTGCCTGACTCACAAGAGACAGAGCTGTGGTCTGTTTTGAGGTTTTAATATGCAGTTAAAAACAGAATACAAGTGAAACACAAGGTAAAGAAAACAAATCACAGTATTCAAAATATATACAAAATACAACAAATAAAAAGCAAACTAACATTTCCTTCACAGCAAAGTGTAGCAGAGTCTGGGCAAGCCTTTCTAATAAAGCTCTGTTGCCAATGTTACCAACACACACTGCCACACCTAATGCCAAACTTTTCAGTATATCCCAAAATTTTAGCATTGTAACACAGCCATTTAGCATAACTCAGAGCACAACCCATCCACAAACTGAGCAGCTGACATTCCTCCTTTCGATTAACACAACACTTGACAAGGAGTGCTTTTAATAAAAGAGACAGCGGTACTTTCTCAACAGTCAGCATTCGACAAAGTGAATATATATTTACGTAAGTGTGTATGTATGTGTATATATATATATATATATATATATATATATATATATATATATATATATATATATATATTTATGGGTTCACTTTATAATCTTAAAATACTGAAATCCCAAATTTCAGTATTTTGAAACCATAAAGTCAAACCTCCCAAATCCCGAAATTACAAAATCATGAAACACAAAATCACGAACAAAAACACACCATACTTCACACAACACATACATCATCCAACCCACACCACAACAAACAAAACACACACAAACACAAAAACCACAAACAAACCTACACTACATATAAGCAGGGGGAAAGCCCCCCTGCACCACCTATGTGGGGGGTGCGCTCCCCCTACTTATATATGCTAACTTCGAGATCGCACAGACACAGAAAGGAAACTCACACCCACACATTCTACAGTCCCTTGCACACATATACAAACACCAACACATCCAACACTTACACACCCATACTTTCACCTGCCTACCCTAACTCACACGTTTAACTGACAACCACATTCACACACACACAAACTCCCACACAAAACCTTTACAAAACACTCACTTACCTTAAATTACACCTAAATCTACACACACCAGACACCATCCACTCACAACACTGCACGTAACGTACCGTAAAGCCATAACCATGAATTCAAGATATTTGGATTCGAGATTATGAAATTTGCAATTTTAAAGGTTCAACTTTATAATTTCGGGATACTGAAATTCGGGATTTCAGTATTTTGAAATTATAAAGTGAACCCTATATATATATATATATATATATATATATATATATATATATATATATATATATATATATATATATATATACATACACACGCGCACACACACACACACATGCCATTAGTTTAGTCATGGTATACATTAATCATTTGCCTTTTTTTTAAATGTAAGTCAGTGGTGAAAATGGTCGAATTATGTTACAGTCAAACTTCAGCAAAATGATTGTAATATAATTCAGGAGTTTTCCCCTTCCTTCAATGTTGTGCAACCGTGACGTTAGTATACTTAATTTCTGGGTAGTGGGCAAAGCCCTCCACATAAAAACAAAGTTTTGAGTAGTTTTATGTGACCACTAATGTAATGCATTTGTTTACCTCTGCAATCAATTTGCTTTAGATGTTTTTAGTTTACATAACAGTAATAGTGGATGAACTTTGTTTTATGTGTACTTTGTCAATCAAAGTACATTGGCAATTAAATAAATAGAATTATACAAACACCCACATACACATACACACAAAACACACAAGTGTGTGTGTGTGTGTGTGTGTGTGTGTGTGTGTGTGTGTGTGTGTGTGTGTGTGTGTGTGTGTCTTGTTAGCTTACTGTGAGGATTGTGTTTTTCTTCAGGGCTGCATGTGAAATTCAGGCATAGATCTTCATGACCACGACAAAGACCTCCACACTCCAGATAAATACAATGACCAAAAAGATCCAAACGTGGAAGAAAGTAAAATATGCTAAATGTTCTAAATAAAACAACTGAACAGTAAAAATCCAATGTTTTATTTTTGCGCCTCGGTGTCATCACCTTCTTGGAATGTAAGAAAGTATCCATAAAACTTCACCTTTATACAATTTAAACACAAATTACATCCAATCAAACAAATAAAAAAAGAAGTTATGTACTCACCATAATGTTCCATCTGAGTAGTTGTACTTCATTTGTCTTCAACCTGTGAGAATACGGATCCAAGACGGCAAAGATTACCAGCATCAGCTCCAAGCTCCAGACTCCCCACTTACCCATAATACACCTCCCTTGCCTTCCATCCCCAGATCGAGTTTGCTGAACTTACACTTATAACCCGACCTGATAACATACTTGTGATCTATACTTACAGCCCGTAGGCTGAACATGCACCAAAGGTCCGGGGGAAGGAGGGAGGGATGGTTGAAGACAAATGAAGTACAACTACTCAGATGGAATGTTATGGTGAGTACATAACTTCTTTATCTGAAGTAGTTTATTTCATTTGATCTTCAACCTGTGGGACAGAGTCACCAGCTACTAACCTCCTGGGTGGCCCTCATGGAAGTATATTCTGGAGCACCACAAAGCCAAAGGATGCTCTCCTTCTAGATGTCAAATCCAATTTATAATGGCAGATAAACATATGAGATGACCAAGCAGCTGCTGATCAAATGTCATCCAAAGACACCCTAGACCAGAAAGCTGCAGATGTAGCCATGTACCTAGTGGAGTGAGCTTTAACCTGACCTGGAGGAGACATGCCTTTGTCCTTGTAGACCTGCAGGATGCATGAAGAAATCCATCTAGCTATCATGACCATGGAAATAGGTTTGACCAAAAAGGGTCTATAGAACGAAACAAACAATTGATCAAATTTACGAAAAATTTTTGTCCTGTGTAAATAGAATCGCAACTATCAGTGAACATCCAACATGTGTAGTTTGTATTCCATCTTGTTGGTAAAACTGGGAAAAAAGACATGCAAATTTATCATCTGATTGATATTGACTGGTGATGCCACCTTAGGAAGAAAGGATGGATTGGTTCAAAGGGAAACTCTATCTTTATGAAAAATCATGTATGGGAATTTTATGGACAAGGCCTGTAATTCCGAAACCCTCCTAGCAGAGTTAATAGCGACCAGAAAAGCTGTTTTCCACAATAGAAATTTTAGATCAACAGTAGAGGCAGGCTCGAAAGGTGGGGCGACCAGAGCTTGGAGGACCATAGTAAGGTCCCACGGGGGGACAGGATCTTTAACCAGGGGGGCGTAGCAAAAAGGTGCCTTTGATGAAGGCTTTACACAGCCTAGAAGATGCCAAGGATGCAGAATTCTTACTCATATCAAAATGAGAAATGGCAGCCAATTGAACTTTGACAGCAGAAGAACTAGCTCCATGCTGAAAAATATCAGCTAGGAAATCAAGAATAGTGAAAATAGCAGCCATGAAAGCATCTAAACTCCTCTGAGAGGCCCAGAAGGAAAAATATTTCCACTTACGATAAGCCTTTCTTGTTGAAGACTAATGCAGCTACCAAAATAGACTTAACTGAGGAGTAAAGTCCAGCAGTCCTAGCAATCATGGGAACTGGAGCAGCCAGGCCGTGAGCTTCAGGCTGTCCAGATTCAGATGAGGCACCCCTGATGGGTGTGAAATCAGATTCTGAAAGGAATCTAGGATCCAAGGTGGAGCCAGAAGGTGAGACCAAAGGAAGGGAAACCATACCTGGCAAGGCCAGGATGGGGCAGTGAGGATCAACCTACTTTCCAGTCGACAAGCTTTCTGCAGAAACTTGGGATGAGAGGGACTGGTGGGTAAGTGTACAGAAGACCGGGAGGCCAAGCATGAACTAGAGCATCTCTGGGAGACTCTCCCGGCGGGAGGTTCGGAGCGAAAAACCTGCTGCACTTCATGTTGGAAGGGGATGCAAAGAGATCGCAACTAGATTGACCCCACTTGCTGAAGATCTGCTCTGCTACTGATGGATTCAGAGACCACTCTTAAGGCATCAGAATGGTCTGACTTAGCCTGTCTGCTAGAATGTTGGACTATCCCGGAATGTGCATTGTGATAAGAAAACGACCAGTGGAGATCGCCCATTCCCACACTCTCATGGCCTAACGACAAAGGGGATAAGATCTGGTCTCTCCCTGTTTGTTGATATACCAAACTACCGACATTTTGTCTGATTGAATAGCAATCATCACCAGAGGAAGAAAGGCATGAAGGGCCTGCAATGCTAGAAGGACTGCCCTCATCTCTAGGACATTGATATGCAAACTGGTCTCTGTGGGGGACCACAGGCCTTGGACTGTCCTACCCAAACAATGCCCCCCCACCAGAGTTGGGGGGCATCCGTGGTCACTGTGGCTTGGGCCGATGCTGGAACGAAGGGTCGTCCCTCCAAAGTGACTGGAGAGCTCATCCACCATATGAGGGATGACCGACACACTTGACGTAGGTGGATAGGATAAGTTAGTGGTAAATCCAACAGGGACCACTGAACTGCCAAAGTCCATTGAAGAATCCGTATGTGTAGTCGGGCACATGGAAGGAGAGTTATGGTCACTGCCATAGAGCCTAGGGCACTCAATACAGATTCCGCTGTCGGAAGATGAGAATGGTAAATTAGGGAGACATGTATCCTGAGGTTTTGAACTCTCTCCGAGGTCAGGAACACTTTGCCCTGGCTGGAGTGTGTCTATCCTGGCATCAATGTAGTCTATCACCTATACAGGTTCTAGTAGAGATTTGGATGTGTTGATTGTGATTCCCAAACTAGGGGCAACTGTCATGAAGTAGTCCCTAGTATGGGAAAGTAGACACCTGATCGGAGCAGTGAAGAGCCAATCTTCCAGGTACAGATAGACCTGAATCCCCTGAAGCCTCAGGTGAGCCACTACCACTGCCATCACTTTGGTAAACACCCTGGGGTCTGTGGTGATACCAAAGGGTAGGGCTCGAAATTGGTAATGATTGGCCCCTAGCTGGAAGCGGTGGAACCTCCTGGAGCTTCTGTGCATTTTTGTGTGATAGTAAGCATCCTGGAGATCTAACGAGCACACCCAGTCGCTCTCTTGCAGGTACGGCAAGATGGACTGTAGTGTGACCATCCAGAACTTTTCTTTGGCCACTGACAAGTTCAGGGTAGAGAGGTCCAGAATGGACCTTAAGTCCCCCATTTTCTTTGGCACCAAAAAGAACCTGGAGTAGAAGCCCGATCCAGACTGATCTGGGGGGATGGTTTCGATGGCTTGTTTTCCTAGCAGCTTGGAAATTTCCTGTGCTGCTGCCTCCCTTTGCATGGGTGGAACATCCAGGAGAAGTTTGGGAGGTGTTGGAGAACCAATAAAGGGGATAGAATATCCTCTGGATATGATTTGCAGCACCTAGCGGTCCGTCATGGGAGAGGAGTCGCATGGATGTATTTGATACTGCTCTCAAAGTGGCCATTTTTGCGGAGAACAAAGCCTTGTCCTCCTGCGACATGGACTTCGGTGGCGTTGGAGTCTTGTGACATGGGCCAAGTAGTTCAGTGCCCATATTGAAGAGATAGCTGAAGCATAAACCCACTTCCTTAGCCAGTCCATCATTTGAGACTCTTGGTCAGGAGGGCGGACTGAGGAACTTTCTTGAGATAGTTCCCTCTTCGTGGCTGCTGCTACCACCATGGCGTCCACTGGGGAGCCCTTGTTCCAGGAAGGCCTGTCTATAGGGGGACTCAAAACCTTATCAGGGTGCTTGGGGATTGGCTGCATGGTATCAGGTTCCTTCCATGCTCGCGAGGTGATCAAATCCACTAAAGGATCTGTGGGGGGGGACACCCAAGATGTAGACAGGCCTGTGCCAAAGGCCTCCAGAAACACAGACCCATCAGAGGAAGGCTTGGGGGCAGACCAACCTCCCCGCTGGCACAAGATTTCCATGATGTCTTCAAAGGAGACATCGTCAGGTGGTGACCTTGGGGAGCCCTGCCCCTCATCTAAGTCTGTGTCCTCGGTTAGGGACTCAGGGGAGTCCAACTGCCTCCTCTTACATGTATGATTGCGAGGCACATCTCCTGTGGGGCTCTCTGTGGAGTGCTCGCAAGCCATCTGTTCCTCTGGGGAAACCATCTTGGGCCCTTCGGGCACGGGCTGTCCCTCTGGTAAGACAACGGGGACCATAGACAGAGCCAAGGGGGTCTCGTTGGAGCCCGAGGGGGCGGTCAGGGGCCTTGATCCAATGGAGAGGATCCGTTCTACCACACTGAACGCCGAAGGAGAGTGGACCTCCTGTGAAGCCAGTAAAGAGGGTGGTCTCCCCAGGTCCAATGTGAGAATCAAAGCGGGACCCGAAGTGTCCGGAGCTCCGAGAGAGGGAACCTGGACCGACAACAACAGAGCCATTGGTAAAGTTTCCACTCCCTCGGATCCAACCCCCAGGGTCTGGCTCCGAGAGTGGTTCGGATCCGAACTGTTCAGATCCGAGATGCTCCAGTCAGCTGCCGGCGTCAAGGACATGAGGACCATTGGCACTGAAGCCCCGACCAAGGCCAACCTCAGATCCGAGAACTCCGAAGCTGAAGGTCGGATCGGGGAAGGAGTAATAGGCTGAAAAAAGGGAAGTGAACTGCCCCCTCCTGAGGGAGGAGGGGCTGGCAAGACCCCCCATCTGGATCTGTGTACGGATAAAGTGCCTCATCATCTTATCCAGATCCATTTCTAAGACAGAACGGGTTGAACGAGACGAGGCCACAGACTCCAACCTGGCCAGTCGGGGAGCTGAGGTCCGGGAGACTGGGCATGCCTCTTCCAGCTCCGGAAATAGTTTTTTTGGATAATATTATAAATGAAGTAACTATAACAAGATTGAATGGTATGTATAGACCCATACTTGGTAAGGATAGGTCTGAAAATGAATTGTTAATAGAGAATTCTAGTAGTCATGAATGTGAATCCCCAGTTGTAACACCTATGGTTAGAACTAAAACAAATTTCCCTTCAACTTTTACTTCCAGTTTTGTGTTAACATTCAATTTAGATTATTATTATATAAGGAACATTGTATGTAAGAAATGGAATATCCTTTCGGAAGATAAAGATTTAGTTAAAAAACTTGATATTACACCGAAATTTACTACTAGAAGGGATAAAAACTTCAAAAATTTGTTTGAATGTATACATAGGCTGGATACTAACCGGAGAGGTATGCAACATTGTGGTTTTTGTTCATATTGTAGATACATTTTGGTTGGTGCATCAGTATTTGTTTATAACAAAGAATTGATGAGCAATATGAAGTACAACTGTAACTCAAAAATGGTAGTCTACCTCACTAAGTGTCAATATTGTCCCTGTTTTTATGTCGGTAAGATGACACATAGACTTAGAGATAGGATATATGAACATACATATAGTATAAGTAGACTAAAACAAGATAATGCATTATCCAAGTATATTCAAGATTATCCAAATCATGAATTTAAATTTTGAATTTTAGATCAAGTGGAAAAGAGTTTGAGAGTGAGACCACTTGAGATAGAATTAGAAAGATTTGAACTAATATGGCAAGTCCGGCTATATGCATATAATAATCCCGGATTAAATGACATGTGTTCTATAATGCCTTTATTAAAACTTAATTTACTTAGATGAACACAACTATATCTATATATGACATTAGTTAATTTTGGCTGCTGTTTATTGATTATAACAACTTTAATAATACTTTTAATTTTTTATAATGGTATTAATTATGAATTTAATAAATTATTTATTTATGTGTATATATAATTAATATAATTTATATACATAGGTTAATATTTTACATATGTTTAATTCTTATAAGAATGTATATGAGAATTAATTCATGATTTACTTGGTCAGTCTTTAACCCACCTGGTTTATATATAAAACCAAAAGAATTTTATAAATGATTTTAGTTAAGTATGAATCAAAGAATTTTAAAAATATTCAAGCATTTCTCTTTAAATATGTGACTTAATATAACATGTGACTCAAGAGTTTACTATTTAATTGTCATTTTTTTGTGTGTGTTGTATTTAATGAAGTTCAAGTAATTTTACTGGACGAAAAGTGCTTCATAATAAATTGGATTGTAGCTATTAAGCACAGTTGCCATGGTTTAAAAGGTTTAAATATATTTAATAATAAATAATAAAATAACAAGACAATACTCAGTAAGTAATCATTTACATCAGAGTTCAAAATCACAGGAAATATTTAAAACATCATTGCAGGACAATCTCAAATAAATAAAGAAAACATCTAAGCTACACTTTACTATATTCATACCAGAATCTAAAAGAGTAAATAAGCCCAAAAACTTACATACAGCAAGGCAAGTGCAGAAGATGATGTATGGATGTTGTTGTCAGGTCAAAAGACAGATACAAAAAACCCAGTCTCTGTGAGAGACTTCTTAATTAATATCAAATATTACTGCTGGGTTAGCTTGGATGACATCACCTTTTGTCACCTGACTTTAGTTACCAAGCTAAACCCCCATTGTCAGAACTATCAGAATGTAGCATCTCCCTTTGAAAAATACACACCTCTCAGATCTTTGCAGATTCTGGAAGTCATAAAACAATAAAACACTTCTACATCTCAAATCTAATAATTACTTCTCTTTCAATACAGTACAAAAATATTCCAGCTCTAGACATTGTGTCTGCTACTGCACTGAAACTGAGAGATAACATCTTCTGTTTATGGCCCAGCAATTATAAAAAAAAATTAATTTCAACTATTTTCTTGAAGTTTTGCAAGTTAATCCTCTATGTTCTAATTCCCACTGTTCAAACATATTTATTTACACAATTACAATAGTTTATATACATTTCTGTTCTCTTCCAGTAGGGTATGCTTTGGTTACATCCTTTAAGCTCAGTACTTTCCACACACTTCTGTGGTAGCAGTTTGATATATATATATATATATATATATATATATATATATATATATATATATATATATATATATATGTATAAAATGTACAGTTCTAATATAGTGATAACACAAGCAATTGCATCATGCTGATATTCACAAATGACATATAACTATTTACAAAATTCCAGATAGCTGGGCTAGCAATATATCCTTTTGTGACACCCTGTCTTAACAATTTTCATGTGGATCTCTCAAAACTAGATCTCACAGTGTATGTTGATTATATCCTTCCACTACCTTGCAATCAAAACTATAGTCTAACTTCATCATACTTTTGGGCTGGATAGCCTTTAACTATCTCATCTTTATCTCTGACAAAACTACTGCCATGATCTTTGCTACAAATAAAAAAAAAAGACTGACCTAGCGTATATTAATTTCACTGACCAACACAGGCAGTTAATTAGTGATGTTAAGCAACACAAATATCTCATACTCTAACTGGACCTACTCTAGCCTTCTAATCCCATCCAGACCTTGTGGTGAATAAAGTTCTACTCCAGCTAAGACTGTGTATGTTATAGAATAATTAGCTCTTCTTCTCTGAAAGAAGCACAGCCCTTGCCAAAAATGTGCACCTCCTAGGCCATCTCCACTGGTATTGAGAGTTAAAGCCTGAGTATGGCCCAGGTGACCCAAGTTCAGTCAGTGTCTTGAGTGATTGATGGATTTGAGAGAGAAGGATAGGTGAGACTATTATAGCAGTAAGGGGCAGAACCAATTGTATATGACTAAAATTCGTCAGAGGAGGGGCTGCGTATGTAAATGTGGTCTAGGAGTGAACATGCAGTATAACAAACCACCGAAAGGTGGTAGCCTTTGTTGTGTTAAGTGCGTATACTTGCATAAGGGACTCTATAGTGGCCTCTTATAATATTGTAGGTCACATGTCCCCCACCCAGGGAATGGAGTAAGGTCATCCCAAAACTGCTCTGCCTGGTGGAATGCTGGCAAAAAGCACATTGAACTCTTATGGTTTCATGAATGACAACCCCTCTGGATGGCTGTTGCTCCCATACTGTAAAAGGGATATCCTGTAGTGTGGAGGGTGAATGGACCATATCCCATTGTGGGGGGTTGACTATCAGCAGGCATGAAGGCAGAAAAGATGTAGAAAAAAGTGTTCCTTCTAAAATGTGAGTATGCCCTGCCCATTATATCTTTTAAACCATTCTGCAAACTCATCACAAATGACTGTGAATAAAATATGTTCTTTCCCTAATAAGCAGAGGCTGGGACACATTACTTCAGCTTCTTACAAAAATCTAGTTGGCTTCCAGTAACTACAACAATGTGTACAACATTTCTCCTTTCCATATTCAAGTTAGGTATTCAACATTATTTTCTGGACTTATAATAAGAACCACCTCCGCCATCATCCCTTAGCTAATAATAAAGCTGTACTAACCCTAGAATGACCATGCTCAAAACTGTAAAAGTTAAAAAACAGTCTGCAGCACAGAACCAACCTGCTACAATATCCATTCTGATGAAATAAAATTCAGAGAATACTGCAGTGTTTTGCTAAGAAGATGAAATATGCACATTCTTAATGAAAATAAATGTAACCGTTTCAGGGACCTAAAGTCATTTTATTTTAAATCAATACAGACTGCTGTAAACTACATGTATAAACATCATGTCTAAATGTAGACAAATTATAGACTTGAACAAATTCTTAAACTAATTTAACATTCATTTTTCCCTTTTGAGACATCTATGCTTACCATATTTAGCTTTCATTTGTCTTTGTAAATACGTGCTTTTCATATGTAATTATTTTCAATGTAAGCAGCTGTGACATTGCAACTACATTGCTTCTGTTTAGTGAACTGTTAATACTTCAGAACTATAGTATTTTGTTCATGTTTTTTTTTCTGTAATAAAATTTTTTGTTCTTTACAGCCTGGGTATTTGCTATAAAGGGTCTTGGGCCAGTATACATATTTTATAAACAAATAAATAAATAAAATAAAATAAGTAAGTAGTGCTTATTGTTTTGCAGAATAAAATGATGCATTTACCATGCACTGCATTTTTGGTGCGCTATACATTTCACTTAGGATGCAGGTAATACTAATGTATACCAGAGGGAGAGAAGACAAGATACATTAGTGCTTGATGTACTAGATAGAACCTGTCATAAGATGATACAACAGTGTATATTCTGCTATGCGTGTTATATCGTTTGCAGTGCCATTCTAGCTTCTATTCCTACAAGCTTTCTACAGAGACATAGAATGTTTTGGCAGTCAGCTGGGCCTCTTACCTCTTTCTGCACTACCTGAGCAAACAGAGGAGCTTGTTTACTACCTGAGGTGGCATAGCAAGTTGTATCTCCCCTCAAGCACATACATATTGGTTATGCTGACCCAAAAAATACAGTATCTGTTATCCGTGATAGCTTGCTGGCCCCTCAACACTTCACTGCCATTATCCGAGAAAAGTAGGAATGCCTGTACAAATATGTTTATATGTATACACAAGGTCTATAGTAGAAAATCGAACTTTCAAAAGTTCGACTGTCATATGGTTGACACCATATGATCGAACTTTTAAAAATTCGAAAATCTAATAAAAAAATGAAACTACAAAAATAACTTACCTGAACGTTTTAAGAAGGGGGGCAAGCCCCCCTGCACCCCCTGCACCCCACACTCTTTAAATATACCAAATCTGAGATCACACTACAGTGTAGAAAAGGTAAATCTTCCCATTCCGTGCTGTACGGAGATCTCGGTTAAAACGTTCGAACTTTCAAAAATTTGATCATATGGTGTTGACCGTATGACAGTCGATCATCTAATATATACCAGTATACACACACACATGCACAGATGCGCGTGCACACACACACACACACACACACACACACACACACACACACACACACACACACACACACACACACACACACACACGCGCACACGCACACACACACACACACACACACACACACACACACACACACACACACACACACATGATGCTCAGTATGCTCTTAAGCCTGATCCATCTAAATGTGAAAGGGCCAGTGAATATTTTTTTTTACATCCTATATGACTATTTGGATCTAAAAGTACTGACCCCCGCAAGCTTGAGAAAATTGTATTCAGTCAGGCACCTTTGCAGCCCTGAAATACAGTACGAAATTCTACTGAGGTCTGTGGCTTGATCCCTCAGAATACAGACACACTTTCTGGTATAGGCATGTCCTCCTGGGCCAAATCCACCCTGTTGTGATTCATTTGGATGGATAGGGACCATCTTATTGGACGCCCTGCAGAGAAGGTGTTCAAGAGACTGGAATACAAAGGAAAGACTGCACAATGAAGCAGGTTTTTCATTCCTCAACTCCAGTATATAATAGAAACTACCCAAGGTCAACACTACCCAAAGCAAAATCAGGAGAATCTACCAAAGGGTAAGAAAGGGTGTTACAAGAAGAAATGTCAGGCAGTCTATAAATGGAAACCTGGGCTCCCTCAGGGCTGATACCAAGAGTGGGAATAACTATGACTCACCCAAGCTTATCCCTCCTTCCACTTCAAAAACCCAACCCCTTCCCACCCATCCTTCAGCCCAGATTCCACAGCAAAAGATAGCTGATCGGTTGGGCTTCATTATGAAGTGATGGGAGGCCGTCACTCTGGAAAAGTGAGTACTTCAGATCTTAAAGAAATACAGGCAACATTTGCCTAAATGAACCAGAATTCCTTGGTGTCCATCTACTCTCAAGAGATCAAGCAAACCTGGTTTCTCAACATGACAAGTACTATTATCACACAGACCTTTTTCTATCAAAATACTTTGATAATAGCACTGCAGACTCGTATTGCTGCAAGGGAATTCCTGAGAGTGCTGTTGGTGCAAGGCTTCTTCCATTTAAATGGTACCCCTAGCAAGGATGTTCATCGTGTTTCACTGTTGCAGTCATTACATTTGGGCTATGTGCCTGCAGGTAGCCCTCAGCCAGCCTGACTATCAAAGTCTTGGATTCCTGTGACGGATGCTGTCTCTCTTTACACATGAGGGAGCTACAGTGATGTTTGGGCACTGTGGACACATGGAGAACTGAGAATCCAAGGGTCCTGGGGGCAAAACTCAAGAGAAGACCTATCAACACAAAAGAGATGCTGGCAGTCTTTCTAGCCATCAAGACATTCAAATGTATTTGGCAGCAGGGACTTCACACACCCTATCAGACAACACCACAGTGATGTCGTACATCAATGAACAGAGCAGAACCCACTCTTAGCGCCTGTGCAGATAAGCAGTGTAAGCTCAGGATCTGGCTCAGGAGCTGGGACTAGCCATCATATCCTTTTACAACCCATCATAGAAGAATGCTTCAGCAGACCATCTGAGCATGACAGTAACAGACCCATGATAAAGGTTGTTACACCGGTCCATAGATGGGATTTACCGGATGTAGACTTTCTTACCTTGACAATACCTTGGGTAGGTCTAGTTCTTTTCTGTTTTCTTCCAATATGTTTAATTCTTACGGTCTTTTAAAAAAATAAAGGACCACAGGACAAAATTGCTGTTCATAGTAACATTGGTTCACTGTCTACTGGACTTGGTAAGAACAGAACCGGTTCTATTGCCTCAGCATGTAAACTTCTTCACACAGAACAAGGTCTCTAAGGCTAACAGCTTGGATAACTCAGCTCTCATCACCTTTAAACACATGCTTTCCATGGATGTTCTCTTACTTCTGAGAGAAGCTAGGAAATTAGCCACTGGGAAGTACTGACTGGCTAAATGAAAAGATTCTTCCTTTGTGCATCTAAAGAGGTCAGCAACCAAATCCAGCACCAGTTTCTTCGATCCTCACATACTTATCTGACTTTAAATAAAAATAGGGTTAGTTTATACCATAATCAAGATGCACACTTCAGCCATCTCAACTTGTCTGTCAAGGAATGTTTCTCTAGTCATTGACAGTAAAACATTAATTTGAGATCCCCTAAGAGAGGCATTACTCCACCATGAAACTTTAGTTTAGAGATGCTTTCCTTGCTCCAATAACCATACCTTCCCAGGGGCAACCTTGTACTGATCTACAAGTCCTTGAAATCTTTCTAAGAGCTTTTTTTACTACAACATTGAACTATCTGATGAACATTCTACAGTTAGTTGTATCAGGAAATTACCAAATTCTATAAATTCAAGTATACTCATGGTTGCAGTATCAATTCTCAATTCCCTCCCTCCATCCCATCCTTTCTCAGATGTTTATTTCATCCATAGGTGGGATGTGTACCCTATTCATCTTCCTTCCTTCCCCTAACCAGACAGCTTCCCCATCAGGGATGAATAAACCTGGAAGGTTAGCTTGGTGGGTCTTCTAGTTAGACTACTTCCCTGAGGCGTCACTGTCACCATGGCAGCCAGTGCTCTGGCATCAGACCACCATAATTCAATCTGCTAGGGCAAGAAATAACTGAAGATGGCAGAAGTTGACATCCCTTTTATACCACCAGTGACCTGATGTCCAGGGGTGCAGCTGAGCAAGATAAGAAAGATAAAGAGCTCTAGAAGTTGGACCAATGCAACAATGAATATATTCAAACATCTACACATATGTTAAGTTCCTGTCACAACTGTAATTTTTATACTTCCATCAGTGAGTTTTATACATTTGTATGTATATATATATATATATATATATATATATATATATATATATATATATAATTGTGTGTGTGTGTGTGTGTGTGTGTGTGTGTGTGTGTGTATATATATACAGAGCAGGCCTTTGCTCAAGTGTACATACTTGGCATATATAGACTTTGCATCTGTCACGCTAACTTTTAGAGTATCCATCTTCTTGTTTAAAGACTAGTCAGAGCAGTCAGTATTTAATCAGAAAATTATGCTGTCTAGTAGGTCTAACAAGATGGGCTGCCACGGTGGTGCAGTGGTTAGCATTGTCACCTCACAGCAAGAGGTTCTCCGGTTTGATCCTCGGCTGGGGTGCTTTCTTTGTGGAGTCTGCATGTCCTCCCTGTGGTTGCATGGGTTTCCTTCTGGTGCTCCGGTTTCCTCCCACATCCCAAAGACATGCTGCAGGTGGATTGGACACACTAAATTGGCCCTAGGTGTGAGTGTGTGTGTGTGTGTGTGTGTGTGTGTGTGTGTGTGTGTGTGTGTGTGTGTGTGTGTGTGTGCGTGTGTGTGTGTGCCTTCTGTGGAAGGTTGGGCGCTGGTCTGACAACTCGACACTGTAAAACTCCACTGCCAATCATGAGCGGGCAGGTGATCCGCTGTGGCGACCCCTAACCGGGAAAAGCTGAAAGAAGAAGAAGTAGGTCTAACAAGATCTAAATAAAATGACATATTTAAGAAGTATGGCATATATAACCCAGTCCAGCTGTTTATATGGTCCCTTTGCTTTTGTTATAAATCATTGTACTGATTTGAGTTTCAGGAGGCCAATGCTACATTAGTAGATAAAGCAGGATTTCTCCTCCTACTCAGCACTAAATCTCCTCTTAGCTTCTGTTTACTTTCACAATGAGGAAATGCATATTTGGATTGTGGGTGTATATGTTTTTCAACCTTTGACCATTTACAAATGTGGAGGCTTGTTGTAAAAAGAGGCATAGTAGTAGTCTCTGACTGCTGTAGTAATCATAATAATAACATATCTGGTAATGAACTCTGGCATTTGTTAGAGACAGCATATTGCAAAGTGAAACCCAGCTATGTGAGCTTTAGGACTAACATGCTATGCAAAAGCCTACTGTCTGGTTTAAAAAAAAAAAGAAAACACCGTCTTACCTATTTTTGTTTTTCTTCTCCTAGGTTTCTACTGCCTTTAGGAAATGATTAATCCCAGACTGCTGATTAGCCTCCAGACCACAAGCTTGACAAACCGGATGAGTCAGAGGAGGAGCATTTCATTTCAGGGTGGGTGTGGCCTGCTCATTGAAACCATTGACGGAATGACAGTCAGGCTTCGGATCATCAGCTGATTTTGTTCAAGAAGCTGTTTCTGTACAGATACTGAGGATTTTCCGTCCTTAAATGTGCTATGGAAATACAGTTACTCATACATTTCTTAAATGTCCACAAGAAGAAACTTGTACAGAGTCCGAAGGCTGCTATTGCAGAACATTTAGTTGCCAGTGCTTGAGTTCAAAGAACACAGGTTTGAGTGTGACTATGGCTTCACTTTTCACTTTCCACCTTATCGATCTGTGTTTTGAAAGTACACTTATTTTTTTTCCTGTGGGCATCTTCTCTGTGAGTGGCCAAACAATTTGGTCGTCGTAAGCCTTTCAGTTTTGTAAAGGATTTGCTAAAAGTGCTTGGAATATTTGTCTGGAAATGACTGAAGGAAAGCACACTAACAGAAGTGGATTACTGTTCCAGGAAGTTAGAAACTCTCACTATTTTATCTGTTTGCGTGTCTTGATCCTGGATTACTTAACTGGATTACACATGAAACAGAGTAGCAAGTGAAAACACATTCACCTGCACTCTCTCTCACATGCGCTTGTCTACACACAAACACACACACACAGTCTTACTAGACCCTTCCACCTACACACCTCTACACACACACACACACACACACACACACACACACACACACACACACACACACACTTACATTCACACTCTTTCCAAATGCTGATACATTCCCTAGGACAGTCAGACTGGCACAGCCATATTAGTGTGTACCAAACGTTTGCTAGGGTTTGAAGAGCTTTGTACTTGCTGGGTACTACTGTTGTGAAGTTTGGCGGTCCCAGTTCTCTAGGATACGTTTGTTCACAGTCTCATTGGTTTTGCTGCCACCCTCTGCTTATGATTCACAGCCCTTTCCTGGTCCTCTAATCCATATCAAAGAGCTGTGATTCTCCATCAGTGCAGAGTTCTGAACTGTTTCTTTTATGGGATTAACTTTTTTGGTGACAGCCTTGTAAAGTACAGTTCAGATAAGAATTGAGTTGCCTTTTTTGAAGTAGGATTATTCCACTGTAGGCCTACATCTGAAGGAGTAGAGTATTTTTCATTGGCAGTATGTCCTGGAAGAGAAACTATTTTGCAAGTGGAAACAGCGGACTTCAAGGCATGCTTGCTCCTCGAACCATGACTTCTATAGCATCCAGCAAAGGGCTGATCAACGAACCAGGGCAAAACAGCTGTTTCCTGAATAGTGCACTACAGGTGAGTGTATTCTTAGAATTCAGGCTGCAATGCAGTTCATTTTGGTTAAAGAAGCAAACTGACAATATTGCCATGAGAGTCAGTCTTTTGACATAATCCATGTTAAATTCTCTTTCTATGAAGCTTATATTGTATTTTGGCATATGTGCCTAAGTAAAGCTATTCTTAATGGTGAGATCATATTTTTCTTGGTATGGGACTGTCCCATGAAATATACTAGGTGAATCTACTCATGGCTTGTTTTCCCTGCACGTTCTAACAGCCTTAAATTTGTTTTTATATTAATGGCTAATTAAACAGAGGTCATATTGCATTAAATTTATTATGGATATGAAAAACTGTGAACTTTGGCATCTTCCTGGCAGGCAATGGGAGTTAGAATCCTACTCTAGGAATACCAAGAACACACAAGAGCAAGAGCTGCATTAAACACAATGTTCCACAGTGCTAGGTGTGGTACCCAGTCTGCTCTCCAGTAACTGTGGTATTCAGTATATTTTGTTTCCCTTCTTGCCTAGTTAATTCTGTTGATGGCACTAGCAGTTCATAGATGTGGTCACAGCGGGAGTCAAATGTGACCCAATAGCATAGAATTAGATAGATGCACACTGACAGTGTGTGTGTCATGCAAGGTCATACAGTAGTAAGGTAAAATACCGATAATACTGTGAGATATCTTAAGAACAGTTAAATATCTTTATTTGGTTCCATGTCACTTGATTGAATGGACATTTGACTGAGCCATAAATGGTTGAACAAAGTTGAATGAAAACTTATTTTACCGAGTCACAATTGATAGTGGTGCAGCGATGCAGCGGTTAGTGCTGTTGCCTCACAGCAAGAGATTTTCCAGTTTGATTCTCGACTGGGGTGCCTTCTGTGCAGAGTATGCATGTTCTCACTGCATTTGCATGGGTTTCCTCCAGGTGTTCCAGTTTCTGTCCACATTCCAAAGGCATGCATCTGGAATATTTCTCCCCAGGCCACTGTTGAATATGGGCTCTGTCCTACTCTGACTTTCCCAGTAAACAAATGTTAAATAAATTAAAATAAAAACATCGAAGAAGTCTATAGATATGTGTTGGTGTCATTTTTGAGGGATGAGTCTCTAGAATAATACATGTGGATTGACAATGTCCAAAGTGATGTCATACCCCATGTCTGTAGATGTTTGTGTTTGTGTGTCGTATATTTTTTTCCGTGTGTGTGTAACCATGGAGTTAGTACATAAAAGTAAGGGGGTATGGGAGATGTAGGGGGCTTGTCCCCTGCAAAACAAAAAACATCTTTTGGTACATTTTTTGTGCAGAATGCTTTCAATCAGTTGTGATTTTGTCAAACCATTTTTAGTCATCTGTGGAGGCTGCTTTTCTTCAGTCAAATGCACTTCTGATCTTATGCCATAGAACCTTTTAATATGTCTAGAAAAGAACTGAATACACTTTTGAATATCTAGATCAGTAAATTTGTGGTCTGAGTTTTAACAAGGACAACCATTTACATGTTTATTTTGTTGAGCAGGTGTATGGAATGGACCAGAAGTCTTTTTTTTCAGCCACACTCTAGTTGCAGTAAAATGTAAGGTGAAAATAGATATATAGTAAATCAATGTATTGCAGAACATATGTCATTTTTCATAATTCATGTAGTGTTTTGTACAAAGTAAAGATATATGAAGGGGCAGGTATCATAAGCTAGTCATGAAACAATCTGCACAACTAATGAGTACTATTACATGAAACTGATGCAAATGGCTTGCCTAACTCGGTTATTGATTTCTAGCTAAAGTGTAAGTGCTTCACAACTGTCTTTCCAGTGTTTTGCTGCTCAGAAGCTTGGAAGGCAAGTCTGCAGTTTCCTGCATCTCCACTGCACAGTGTTTTTGCATTAATGTCCTGATTTAGGGAAACATTACAATAGTCATTACCAATTAGATGTCGAAAATAATAGCAGTATGTTGTCGGTGGGTTTGCGAAACTCTAAATAACCCGCACTACTTACACGTTGCTACATTACACCTCTTAACCTAAGTTCTTATACTTGGTATGCTTGTTCCCAAAAGTAAAAAGTGTAGCCCATTACTTTATTTCACATTTGTAGCCAGCATGGTATTATTTAAGCCTAGGCCGTCACTTTATTTCAAAGCATGGTATTATTTAAGCATAGCCCATCAATTTATTTCAAAGCATGGTATTATTTAAGCGTAGCCCGTTACTTTTGTAGCCAGCATGGTATTATTTCATTAGTATTGGGTTATTTTGAGAATCAATAAAGTATGGATACAGTTTGCAACTGCTTGGGCACGCTTTGAATATTCATGGGGAAAAACATTTAGAATCAGTACTTATGTGGAAGGTGGAGAGACGAGGCCGTGAAGCTATGTGTCAGGCAGGGTTTGGGCAGGGCTTGCTACTGGGCTTCTTGTGGGTTTGCGAAAGTCAAAATAACCAAAGTAAATATGAAGACAATGTACAAAAATGACACAAGTACTGTACACATCTACCTAGGAAATTCTTTAGAAGGGGCGAGCAAAATATTAAAGGCAACACTTATGGACAGGTGAAACTGGTTCAATGTATTGTAGCAACAGAGAGCAGACTAAGCTAAAATGTGCACAATGTATTTCTCAGAAACCAATGACAAATAATAGTAGTGTTGCATTTATACTGTGCCTCACTGATTAGGTACATTTGTAGACTGATGCTGAATTCTGAAGTAGTGAGCAGTGTACCATTATAAGAAAGGAAGACGGTACCATAGTACTGGACAATTAATATGAACAGATAAGTACATTTGATGGTTGCAAAGGCTGTAGCCATTCCAGATACGGCAGTAAGACCAGAAGTAGTGGTGTATCAGGCTTTGTAGAGATGTCCACCCTTTTGATAAGAAGTGTAAAACTCATTGGTGTGATGATTAGATTAAAATTATTTGATGAAGTAATAGCTCTGACTGGTGTCAACGTGTTCTGTATGTGATTTTGGAAATTGATATATTTTCTCTTTCTTTTTCTGAGGGGTTTAAACTTAATGTATACATATTGAGATACAACTGATAGCAACTCTTCTCATAAGAAATTATTCAGTAGCTTCTTGGAAGATGATTAACTTAAAAAAAGACCATAATGTACAAGGTGTTATTTCTATCAACAGTACATTTTGACTTGTTTTCTGAATTACTTAATAGTGACAATGTGATTAGCAAATCAGCCATAACTTGAAAGTAATTGTGATGTCAGATTGATAGCATCAGATGAGGTACATGGAAAATGTACAGAATGTCCAAAAAACAACAACAAAACATTTAGGTAGATGGAACCAGAGATAACACATCTTAGGTAAAGCTGCCATAGAAATACAGAAAATTATGAAACAAGTACTGTCAGATCAAACTACAAATAGCAAACCTAGCTACAAAAGTAATGCATTCATGTGTAAATTCTCTGTTGTAACAAAATAGTTCGTGATGTAATTTATAGACTTTTAACTTCAGCTTTTGACAGGGTTAGACACAAAACACTGATTAATGAATTACAACAACTAGGTATTGATTTACTCTTCATTACATAGCTAGCTGCATGGCTTACAAATAGGACATGACAAGTGTTTTACAGCAGTTGGACGGGTGAAATTCTTGGTTACAGTTAAGGTGTCCCACAAGGCTCTGCCCTAGGCACTTAATTGTTTAGATTGTGTCTTTCAGATCTATGTTTTTCATTTGAGGTGTTCTACAGTCTGTATGCAGATGGTCTGAAACTGGGTAAACTGATTACAGGTGTTACAGATAGGGCATGTCTGCAAAATAATTTGACTAATTTGACCATATGGGCACAGGAGAATAATATGCTGATAAATACATCCAAAACTAAGCATATGAGATTTGGGAGACATAAACTGAAAGGTGAATATTTAATATAGCACAGTGATTGAAACTGTAGATTCATTTCAGGACCTGGGTATATGGGAAGATCAGCTTTGATTTTTTGTAATCATATCAACCAATTGGTTAATGATAGTTATAGAACTATATAGGTTGTATAACATTTGTAAAGTCTAGGAAATCAGAAATGATGAAGTCATTGTTTGTTAATTACAGTAGTCCCAAACTTGAGTATGGAATAACAATATGGAAACCTTATAAGAAAACAAGCATGAGTACATGGGAAAGAGTATAGCAGGAATATACCAAGCGCATCCATGGATGTGAAAATTTAAGTTATTATGAAAGACTAAAATATCTGAACTTGTACAGTGTCTCTTATAGATATTTAAGAGTAGATCTCATTCTAGTGTATAGGGCGTTTAGAGATGACTATCTCTAGCAATGTTTGTGGTTATCATAAAGTAGTAGAGAATCATCAGACAACCTATGTAGAAAACTCTATAGGTATGAGAAGTGTACTAACTGGTTCTCTGAGAGAGCAACTGATGCACGGATCAGACTACCAAACTGCATTAAATCAAGCTCTAGTTTAGATATTTTTTAAGAACAGCCTGGACACTTACTATGGGAACAAGTGTTTTGGTATATTGGCAGGCTAGAGGGGCATTAATGCCCATGCTTGAAATATTTGTATGTATGTAACCATTAATACTTAAGAAAATTGAAACCTTATAAAAAATGGAGATAGTTGTCCAAAACATCATGTAATAGGATGTTAGACATCATAAAGCAAGTGATTAATGGTACACTGAAGTAATTAGATCTCACCTTAGATGTTAAAGCAACAGCAACAACAACAGCAAAATATGTTTAATTATATAAAATTACCTAGGAGAGTTAGTACTGGCCTATTTGTTCTAAAATTAATAATGGGAAAGTCAATTATCTTCTTGATAAATTGAAACTAACAACGATGTTAGTAAAACATTTTTTCAACAACTTATGAATATATTGTCCCCAAGTTTAACTATGTCTCCCAGTGGCAATGTAAATGTTAGCAATTTAAGAAGTTACTTTATTAATCTTAACATATGAAAGGCTTTAGATCTTTCTGACGATTGGGGAAAGATGGGCGAAGACTGCCAGCCTAGTCAAATTGAATTTGATATATAATTCTGGCATTTGTAAATAAATGTAAAATACAGGCATGTTTTCTTGAGTGTAAAAGAACACTGTGAAATGGGAAACTGCAAAATATGTGACAACATTGCACCCTACTGGCCCAGTGAAGCATGTTGTGACCCTTTCATATTAGAATTCGGCTCTAGTCCATCTGGATGAAGGTTTCATGCCCATTGTTTTAAGGCTAAAGTTTATGACCTGAATTTAGATGTGGAATGTGCTTTATTGCTCTGGGTTCTGTTAGAATATACATCTGAAATATTTTCTATTGTTGTAAGTCTCAGATGAGGTGTTAAGATTATGCAATATGAATACTGGGAAAACCAAAGTGTCAAAAATGATGTAATTTGGGAGGCCCTTGGAGACATGTTTGTTAGCAATGTTTAAATACTGTTTTCTCACAAGAGACTTAAATCATTTTGATCTTGGATATCTAACTTATCAGCACTCTGCCTTGTGCTCACATGTAAGTTTTAGCACTATGATTTCTTGTAGGAAAAGTTAAAGCTAGTAAAGATTAATTAGGTATTTTTCTTTGAAATCAGACCTGTCCTACTGTATTATTTTAAGTTTCTGTGTGATCTCTGAACTCTTAGATATCCCTGTGGTGTAGTGTGTTTTAATTATTTATTATTAAATATTTTTAAAACATTCTACCTGTGGCTGGTTTGTGTAGAGATAAGCTCTAGAGTACATTGCATATTTATAGAGGTTATTGTAATAGGCCACTCTAAAGTAAGCCTTGACTGTTAGTCATACTACCATTGGATAATAATATTGCACAGTAATAATTGGATACCCTTTCAAGGGCCTTTTAGTAGCTGATATTATTAGTTGGGTAGTGGCAGTAATTACTACCGTATAGTCTGGGTAAAGGGGCACAGCTGGAGAATCTGTGTCAGCCTTTCCCAGGAGTGTCTGTGAAGTTGCATAAATACTTATCTCAAAATGTGTGTGTGTTGTGCCAGCTACTTGGCAGGGACACAAAGCACTGGTTGGACAGAGAGGGTACTGGAGGTTTTAGCTTGCCTAGCTAGGCTGAGACCTGGAACCTATATCTGTGCCAGTGGGGAGTCTTATTGGGACCTGGTGAGCAAGGGAGCAACCAGCCCCAGACTAATTGTGACCTCTGTGTGCACTTAAGGGAAACTGTACTTTACTGTGTGTATTAGTTATCCTTTCCTCTTCTAGGAGACGACTTCCCTGGTGTTAGTGGTGAGGATTGAGGCTCCTTGATTGCTGGGCCAGGTCACGGTCATCACAATCTTTATGATATCTCAAATAAGGATCCTAAAGTATTAAAAAGAACTAAGCCAACAGTGTGGACAAGATTTTTAGAAATGTACACCATTTTCAAGAATATGCGTATGTCCTTTCAAAGGTAGCCTCCCCAAAAACGCAGACAGTGCTTGTTTATGAACAGCGGAACTTGTCATTATTAAAATTGTACCTCTCAACTGTTCTGATTATCACAAAATGCCCAGATTTTTGCCTCATGTTTTGGTCTTTTCCTAATAACATTTGTGGTTTCTGGTACCCCACTGAGGACTGAAGTCACTAATGGGTTTTATTTCAGTTTCAGACTTCATATCCTTCAGAAAATGCCCGCTGACACAAATCCTGCTATCCTAGTAACTTTCTAAGTTTATAAGAGTAATAGTTTTTTTTTTTTTTTTTATTTTGGGGGCTTTGCCCCCCTCACATTTATTAGACATTGCCTGGAGTTATTGTGCTAAGAGGGTTGAGAAGTGCAATTAAAAGGCAAAAGAAAAAAGCCAAATAAAAAGTCTGAAAAAAAGAATTTTGACAAAACTATATAATTAAAAATTATATGTAGTATACATGCCAGTTAAGAAAGTCCTAGCTTATCTCATTAAAAATATAAATTAGGTTTAATGCTTGATTGTCAGGGTCTACGTGGTATGTAGCAGACTATGCACATTTTCACAGGGTTATTTTCAGCATACTGTAGGGAAGGTATTATTCCTTCAGAAAATAAGTTAGTAGTAAAAAGTATTATAATAAACAGGATTTAAAGAATTATAGACCCATAAATCTGTTGTCCTGCACAAATAAACTGAGGGAGAAATAAAATAATGGAGGTAAACATAATTTAAGGAATTATAGATCCATGAATCAGTTGTCCTCATATCTCTCAACCTCTTGGAACAAGAAATCTGGACAAAGACATAAATAATGAGGGGACAAAGGCCCAGAAATATGGATGTTTTTAAATGTTGCTCTTACAAACTTAGAAAGTTGATAGAATAACAGGCTTTGCATTAGCATGAATTTTCTGAAATGTATGAAGTTTGAATCTCAAATGTATGTCATTATTTTCTGACTTTTGTCCTCACAAATTTTCTAAAAAATCAAAATTTTATGAGTAACGAGCCAAAAATATTAGGCAAAAATCAAGACATTATGTGAAAATCTGTACAGTTGAGAGGTATGGGTCCTGCAGAGGTAAATTAACGGGAAGAAATGTCCTGCACATCCTAGTGAAATAGCTAAAGGCTCAGAATGTTATTAATGTACATCAGCAGAGATACTGTAAAAGCAAAACAACAAGGATAAGCAGTTATGTTTTGACAAGACTATCAGAAGTTACATTGGGAAAGGCCGCAGAAATACCTCACTAAAAGAATCACAGGCCTAAAGCAGATGCCCTATGCTGACCATCTAAAAAAACCTCCAGCTATACTCTGTCGCATATCGTT
Organism: Protopterus annectens; assembly: GCF_019279795.1. NCBI lineage: Eukaryota > Metazoa > Chordata > Ceratodontiformes > Protopteridae > Protopterus > Protopterus annectens. The sequence goes on from NC_056748.1 coordinate 435,391,943, forward strand.
TACTCAGAGGCGATCTCTCCTTAACATACAAGGCCATGTCAAACCCAGAGCTGTTGGACATACTACACTTAAAGAAATCCCAATCCCTCAGAGCCACACGCTCCAGGGATCTAAACCTTGTCATCACAATGAACCAAACATGCTGGAGGGATAGGTTCCTGACCGAGAGACTCCCCAGACTCTGGAATAGACTGCCCATACATGTCAAGCAGAGCGCCTCTTTGGCCCTCTTCAAAAGGAACTGTGACGATTGGATGGGAAATAAGAAATTCACCCCGGGGATCACGTCAGTTGTCCTATAAACCATAAAGTCATTTTTGAATGACTTTGATTATGTAGATCATACACAACTTATAAAGAAAGTGCATAGTCTGAATTTATCTTAGTCAACTGAATTTTTAATTGACTAACTGAGAGACAGTAGTTTAGTGTGTAATGACCAGTAGTGTAAATGGACAAGTACTCAAAATTGGGACCATGTTTGTTTCATTTTTTATTTGACATCAAAGTCAATCAGTCTTTGTTGGCAATTCTAAACTCTGAAAGCTGTAGGCCAAATTCATGAAAGTTTGCACTAGGTGTACACTAAGTGTATACTGTTTTGAGTGAGTTGACAACACAAGTATTACTCCCAATTATTCCTCCTAATTTTAGTTTTCTTTCTGATTTTCTTGCAGCCTTAAATACCGAGGGGATTCATAAAGTTTAGCACAATATGTAGACTACGTTTACACTTAGACTTTCTGAGTTGAGTAGCAGCACAAACATATGCTAGGTATGTTCTTGAGTACAGATCATATACACTTAGTGTAGGTGTTGATGAATCCAGTCTTGTTTGTGGTAAAAAATATTGCTTATGCCTGCATGCGGCACTCTGCAACATTACATCTTTGGCCTTAGTAAGCCATATGTATTTAAATGTTAAAAAATCCAAATTCATGCCCTGTGGCTAAAGAAAGGTGGAAGTGACTTATTGTACTGGTTCTAAAAAACAGAATAAATAGATATTTTTAAAAATCATCAAGTGACGGTGATTACATCTTCCCTTTTTTATATGTATATATACATGTCTATAAATATCTATACGTGTATGTATGCATGGGTACATATATATATATATATATATATATATATATATATATATATATATATATATATATATATATATATATATATATACATACACAAAATATATAATATATTGTGTATATATGGGTCCATGTCATATGGTCGACTGTTCATTTGACTGAAAGTTCATTTGGTCGACTGTTCATCTGATCGACAAGAATTTGCCCCTTCCCCAATGTTGTGTGACCCTGGAGTTGATATATATAGTTAGGGGGGGTGTGGGGGGCAAAGCCCCCCACCTATAATTCTTGTCGATCAAATGAACAGTCGACCAAATGAACTTTCAGTCAAATGAACAGTTTAATTATATGACATGGACCAGTATATATATATATATATATATATATATATATATATATATATATATATACACATATATATATATATATATACATATATATATATATATATAGAGAGAGAGAGAGAGACAGTTTGCAAAGCTTTAGATTTATGGGTCTCTGTCAAGGTATTTGAAACTTAGAGGCCCACATTTTTAGTCTTCTCTGGAAATATAATATTGTAGCTCTTTGCTGGCACAATCAACTAAGACTAAACATTTCCAAAGAGCCATCACCCAAAAATACTAGAATAAATTATTTAACTTATTGACAAGGAGTGGTTAACTTATATTTATCTATTTTCCCTGATTACATTTAATTTCCTTTTCCTTGACATACAGGAGGGTGAGGGGAGAGTTAACATGTTTAGAACTTCTAAGGATGAGTTTCAGTGTGACTTTTGGTCAGAAAAAAAAGTAGACGTGATGAAGTTAAGTTGATAAGATATTTCAGCAGAAATGAAAGAGCAACATTCTGCTTTTCATAAAGTGGTATTTAAATGTGTAGCACTTTTAAAAAAGGAGTCAATAAGGCAAAGTTTTATGAAATTTAAAAATAATTTTACCATCATAATAAGAAGGATTTGGTAAGGAAGACTAGCAAACTTTTTTGCTCTTGCCTGTAAGTGATGTGAAAGGTAGTAAAGGTTTTGTAGTAGTGTTCACTGACTGGGCTGTTATTACATGAACCTGCTGTAATCTTTCAAAAGCATGCAGCCATCTTGTCCATGTGTACATTTTTTTCTCCTAGCTAATACAGGGCAGTGGTCTATTCTTAGTAGCTTGAAAGTTAAGGTATATGTCGAGTAAAGACCAAAGCGTTGGATAGGAATCTAGTTAATCCTGGAACATAGTATACAGTGAGGTTTGTTCCTTACTGACTGTACCTACTCATCTTATTAAGAGAGTTTTGGAGGCTGTGCTCATTTGGTGAGTAGTTTGCTATGATGATGGCCAAGGAGTACTCTAAAAACGGAATAATCTCCACATTACTTAATGCCAGCATGGCTTCACTAGTTGTTTACAGTTCTGTAGTAGTTTCTTAGAAGTAGGGCGGCCGCGGTGGTGCAGCGGTTTGCATTGTCCCTTCACAGCAAGAGGTTCTCTGGTTCGATCCTCGGCTCAGGTACCTTCTGTGTGGAGTCTGCATGTCCTCACTGTGGTCGTGTGGGTTTCTTCTGGGTGCTCTGGTTTCCTCCCACATCGAAAAGACATGCTGTAGGTGGATTGAACACTCTAAATTGGCACTATGTGTGTGTGTGTGTGTGTGTGTGTGTGTGTGTGTGTGTGTGTGTGTGTGTGTGTGTGTGTGCCTTCTGTGGAAGGTTGGGTGCCGGGCTGGCAACTCAACACCGTAAAACTGCACTGCCAATCATGTGCAGACAGGTGATCTGCTGTGGCGACCACTAATCAGGAAAAGCCAAAAGAAGAAGTTGTTTCTTAGAAGTCATAAAGTTTTGGTCTGTATTTTTCAGTGCAAGTATACAGAAGGGCAGCATACTGCCCGGAAACTCTAGAGTGTAGTACATTCAGTGTACTCTGAGGAAGGACAGTGTATACCCCAGGTGCTGAGTGCATATTTTAATATATTTGTTGTTCTGTGTAACAGTTTTTGATTTTGCTGAAGCTGTTCAACAGTGAACCTGTACTTGTACTGAGGTTTTTATTTATTTCAGACTGGGGTAGGCATGGGAGTGGATGTGTGCCTTTCTTATATAAGGTAAAGTACAGTTGTGTAAAATCTTACCATAACAGTAGATGTCCTCTGTTTTCACTGTTGCAGTATTCTAAACAGAAGGGATTTCCCACCCAGGGCAGCATGATGTCCGGCCACTATACAAAAAAAATAATAATCTCGTATGTGCCATACATCACACTTAATAGTCTCCATAGGACAAAGGAGTTTATGCACATACAGAAGGAAAAAATGCAGAATAAAAAAGGGAAACCCTCAGTCATAAGGGAATCTAAAACAAAAGCCAGGACAAACAAGAAGGAGTTGGAGGAAGGGAGCGAATACTGCAACAGTGAAGAGAAGTACATCTACTGTTATGGCCAAATTTTATACAAATGTACTATGTCCTCCTATATCACTGTTGTTGTATTCCAAACAGAGGGAGAGTAAAAAAGCTCAAGAAACAGAATGGAAAGTGGAAGGCTGAGAACATCCCTCAACAACCCATATAAAATGATTTCAGCAAAACCTGCTTCGGTCCTGGAAGCCATATCCAACTTATAATACTTAGTAAATATATGAACAGAAGACGAAGCAGCAGCTTCAAGGATGGAATTTCCGTCCAACCCCTTGAGGAAGGTACCAGAAGAGGCAACACCCTAGTGGAATGAGCTCTAACAGAAGTAGACAGGGATTTACAATGAAGTATGACAAAGGGAAATGGCTTTAGATATCCAGGAGGAGACGATTTGCTTAGAAACAGCCAAGCCCAATGTCCTGTGATGAAAGGAAACAAAACAGCTGATCAGACTTACAAATGGCTTTAGTTTTACCAAAATAGTACTTGAGCTGTCTGTACAAATTCAAGGTGTGCAGGACCCTCCCACTAGCAGACTGAGGAAGGGAAAAAGGAAGGGTGTTGTATTGACTGATTCAAGGACAATCCATTTACCACTTTGGGCATAACAGAAGGATTAGTATGAAGGGACAATCTGTCCCTGTGAAAAAGCAAAAAAGGAGGAATGGCCATGTGGGCCTGGAGCTCAGAAACTCTCGGAGCATAAGTAAGAGCCAGCAACAAAATAGTCTTCCAGGTACAATGCTGCAAAGAAGCAGAATCTGCAGGCACAAAAGGAGCCTGAGTCAATTTTTCCAAAACAAAATTAAGGTCCCAAGAAGGAGGACTAGGTTTCCTTGGAGACCTAATACGCAAAATGGCTTTAAGAATTAATTGACCTCAAAAGGAGAAGCGAAAGGAGGATTCAAAGGAAGACAAGCAGAAATGGCTGACAAATGGGCCTTCAGAGAAGAATAGTCCAGACCAGACAGGAGCAACTCACACAAATAAGAGAGGACTAATGGGACCCGCACTGAAAAAGGGTCCTGGTTATGAGCATGGTACCAGATGGAAAATCTCTTCCATTTGGACATATTTTTTCTGGTTTGAGGGTTTCTTTGCCTCCTGTAAAACCCTGAGCAGAGCTTCTTATAAAGGAGGCTTCTGAGCTACAAATATTTGAGAAGCCTTAGAAGAGGGGGTCTGCCTACCACATTTGGAGGCCTAGCAGGGTTGTCTGTGATTAAAAGCAGATCTGCAAGGCTAATTCCTCTGGAAATTAGGGATAGGAGAGACAAAAATATGTTTAAGGTCCTGCAAGGCTTTGCTTTTTTCTTGAAGAGACTTAAACATATCAGCAGCAGCAGTCAAAAAATATGTTTATTATCCAAAGGAGCATCCAGCAACTTGGCCTTAATGTCCTCAGGCAGAGACTGGGACAAAGCCAAAAATAAAGCTTCATGACAGACCCAAAAGGTGCATCCCTAGAAGAGACATCGGCAGCATCATAGCTACACTTAATAGAGTGGTGAGCCATTTGAAAAGTAAAATCTAAAACAGATAAGGCAGAGGATTTGTCTTCAGAATCAAGGAAGTCAGAAATAACATAACAAGCCTGAGCAATCAAGGACACAGCATACCTGGTCATGTGGACCTGGTAATTAACAGCCCTAGAGGCCAAAGTAGAAGCCATGTAAACTTTCTTACCAATCCTCTCCATTGCCCTAGTATCCTTATCAGAGGGCAAAGGTTTGGAAGAGGGCAAAAGCTTAGAAGGTTTCTCAGAAAAGAATGACACCACAGCAAGATCATCATTTAAATAAAAAAGTGACAACCCTTGGGAGCCTTATAGAACCTATCAGGTTTCTTAGGAGCAGGAGGATGAGAATCAGCAGACTTGGAAGCTGCAATGAAAGTTATCTAATAAGGCAGCCAACGCAGGAGGAACTGCCAATGGTTTAGGAGCATCCACCTGAAGCAACTCATAATATCTTCTATAAATATCAGACACTTGAGAAGAATGCCACTTAAAGTATTCCATCATCCTAGCAATTGTGTCCTCAAAGGACAATTCCTCAAAAGGAGACTCAGGGCTCCTCTTCATCAGAACCATAAGCCAAAGGCGAAGGCATCTGTGAAGAAAAGGGCGAAGACTCTTCATCAGACACTGAATTCTCATCTGAGGCATCTGGTTCCCTAAGCCATTTAGAAAGGGTAGAGGTCCAAGGAGGAGCAGGTACCAAAACCCCTTGAGGAGGCTTTAGGGCCATCAAAGCAGAAAACAAGCCTTGAGTAAACTCTTGCCATTCCCTTCGGGGATCCTTAGGACAGACTGAAACATGCTTTAGTGTTTGGCTTTTCTTGGAAGGTCCTAACAAATATCGGAGGCTTCAACCCTTGACAAGATTAGATAAGAGAACCCTGAACCTCCTCCTTGACTAATATCTGTGGAATCACTCTAGGACCCCCTGAGATAATCAACCACAGTTCACACATGACATATGAAGCAGATGCCTGCAAAACATCAGAGGACATGCAAAAAGACTGATCCATGCCAGCCTCCTATGGGGGCGCAGCAGAGGAAGCCGATGTAGACACTGAACAAGCTACAGAGCTGTTACCTACTTCTAGAGGGATGGCTGGCGAAGGCTGGGCAGCTGAAGAATCTGGCTGAGACTTCTTGGCCTTCTTTTTACCTTGTGGGAGTATCTCGGGATTAAAGGATTCTGCCATAGTGCCCTGGGCTAACTGTTTATGCCACTGGTTTTCAAGTTAAATGGCCAGAGAAGACAAATGGCCTCTGAGTTTGTTAGGCACAAATGACTTACAGATTTTACAAGAGGTATGGTCATGGGAAGCACTCAAACAAAAATGACACTGCTTGTGACGATCCTTGTATGGAATTCTAATCCCACACTGATATTTCCTGTTCTTGGATGATATGAACTCTAGGTAGCAAAATGAAATACAAGACCAAGAAAAGTAAAAGAAAAAAAAAAACAACTTGGCACTTATCTGGTGGCTAAGTATCAGTACAGCAACAAGGCATTCAGAACATCTAACAATAATAGCATTCAAACTGACAGCAAAGAACTTCTTGGTAGTTGCATCTGTACATCCCTTTTATGCCCTATGTTCTGTGCAGGGAGCATAAGTATGACATATGGTGCATACAAGATCATTAGGCTTTTGTATACTGGCCAGGCGTTCAGCTACCCTGGCCGGGAGATCCCTTCTGTTTAGAATACTACTTCAACAGTGCTATAGAAGGACATCATGCATTGCTGGGTAGCAGACAAAAATATCATCAATATAAACTGAACAGTAAGTGGCCAAGAACTGAACACTGGGGCTCACCCATCAGTATGTTGTGTGGTTTGATAGAGCCTTACTAAACAGTATCCTCTATGTACTAATGTCTACTCATCAGCTCGGACACCAGATGAGTGCAGTTTTCCTTACAGTCCAAATTTCAGTAGTTCTCTTGGAAATAAAGTTAAGTAGCACATTGTCAGATGTTTTTTTTTTTCTTCAAATGAACACACAGCACCGTCTGTAAGATGTCCTGCATCAATTCCCCTGCAAGTTTTTGTTATTGATAACATCACAGGAAGTTTGCTGTGTCTCCCTTTTGTAAAACGGCACTGCTTCACATTCAAGTTAGAAGATAGGATTTAGATAGGTCTGAATGTTATGTATGTAGAGGTTTGTAGGAAATGTTTTGGGAATGGAGCTTCTTGTGGATGTTTTAGTGTGGAAATGATCCTATTTTTAATAAGCTATTAATTTAAGCAAAGTCTGCTGTTAATGTGGACAAGTGCCATGTGCTTTGAGAAATTTAGGAAAGAGGTACCATAAGCTTTTGTTTTCCTCCATGTGGCATTTTTCTTAACAGTTTATTGATAGTGCATGCATCACAAAATGTGCTTCAAATGCATAAACCTGTGAAGCTTTTGTTTCACTGTGTGTTTGAGTTTTCTTCTGAGCTATGTCAGTAAGCCTTTGTTTTTTGTTACTAACAATTCTATACTGTGAAAACTGTAGGCGGGATTCATAATATTATTAGTGTGCATTAGCATAAGTACTGCAAAGGCAGAACACCAAGTATAAGTAGTCATGTTTTTTACAAGACTGTCATAAGTTTCATTGGTAAGGGCCGTGAGGTTGATGTGATTCTTACCAAATTTTTAGTACTGTTTGTAGAAATCCTCTGCGGTGACACTGTGATCTGTATTTGTCATTTTATCTAATATGAGGGGGGAGGGGTTGGCATAATTGTTAAGGTCTTTACATCACATATATAAGGCAAAGAGTTTGATTCTGACTTCTAATTATTGGCTAGACTTGCAGTAGCCTGCAGACTGATAGCCTAGTGTTTACCTATGAAGATATGAATCTGATATTTATTTCATTATTTTTCTGTCTTCTTTACCGAAGAATGATTATTTAAGACAATCTGAAGTTCCTGTTTCATAGTTTCTTAAGAGTTTTTTTTAAGTTATATATTGTAAAGAGGACAGTTTATTTCTGCTTCTGTGTCACTTTTTTCAAAGCAGGCAGCTTCTTTATGATTCATCAAAAGAACTTTTATAAAGACACGGAATTGACTTTGAATTTAACACTACCTCTGCATGTCTATGGCCTATCATAGAGCAGAGTGTGAATTAATGTCATATGTGTTAACAGAATAGAAATGCAGAAGGCATGGTAGAGTGGTTTTAAGAAATGGATGAAAAATAAACAACACTTTAAGAGCAAAAGAAAGCTGCTGCAAAAATTTGAACTACACAAGGGCAAATTAAGTGTTTCCTCTGTTCGATGTTTATGTAAACAGTAAAGAGTTAACCAAGAAGGTAAGTATTGAGGGATTGGTTCTGAGAAATTTGGTTAACTCATAAATCAGCAGGTTTAAAAGAGGGGTTGAAAATGAATATGGAGAAGATGGGAATAATGCATATATAAAAAAATGGGAAACATAATTATGCAAATGGCAAACCAGTCGTTTGAAGGCATGAAACTTCTAAAAAAATGCAAACCAGCTAGCACAAAGCATTTCTTGCATTGAAATACTAGAAATATCTACATTCACTGGCAATGTTAAGTCTAGCTTCTCACACGTAAACCTGTCTGCTTTTGTAAGTATGAAATATCTTAACTCGTGGATAATCTAAAATTTAGTTTCTCACATTTAACTGCCTGCTTTTATAAGTTAAGAAAACATTATAAAACTGCATACAAACCTGCTAACTACTGTTATATCCTAGCTGTATAAGGCTGCAATATACTACATTTGTTGAGTGTGTACATAATGTATTATACTGTAAGATGAGTTTACTATCGGAAAACTATTAACTATGAGCCTTGCTAACTGGCCATATTTACCTATGATTGAAACCTGTTTTTGTATGTGTATTCCGCCATTTGGATTAACTTGTTCATATATATTAATGTACCTCTTATGTAACTGGATCTTTTCTCCCTAGGCCTCTGCTGAAAATGGACATGTGTCCAGTTGGACTTTCCTGGTCAACAAATGTAAAATAAATAAATTAATTAATTAAGTTTTAATTTTGCTGCAGCTTTTTTTTAATGAGACAGAGTTTTGTGGTGTTTATAACATCGTAAAATGGGAATGATTCCAGTGGTACATAATGTTCACTGTACCCGAGCCCACTATTTAATATATCTATACCTATACTGCAGACAGAGCTCTACAGCTCCTTTTAACATACAGCAACATCAGAGCTAAAGCAACTTATAAGTGGTTGGTTATTCTGGATAGGAGTAACCTGTAACAGTGAGGTTTGCTCTTTTTGTGTGTGTGTGTGTGTGTGTGTGTGTGTGTGTGTGTGTGTGTGTGTGTGTGTGTGTGTGTGTGTGTGTGTGTGTGCGCGTGTGTCATACCTCCTAGAGCAAGAAATCTGGACAAAGCCATCAGTAATGGAGGATCAAAGGCCCAAAAATAGGGATACTTTTTAAATATTGCTCTTACAAACTTAGAAAATTGATAGAATAACAGGTTTTGCATTAGCATGAATTTTCTTAAGGTTATGAAGTCTGAAACTCAAATGTCTCTCTTTATATTCTGACTTTAACTCTCAAAAATGTGTAAATGATTTGCCTGAAAATCTCAATTTTATGAGAAAAGGACCAAAATATGAGGCAAAAATCTGTACAGTTGAGAGGTGTGTGTGTGTGTGCGCACGCGTGCATGTATGTATGTGTAATCATTTTGTCTTTAAAGTGTCAGGAGTAATAATTTGAGTAATCGAGTTTTCGACAATGTCAGAGTAAAGTGAATACAGAAGGGAAAGATCACAGCCAGATATGTTTTAAAATTCATATCTTCTCAATACAAAGAAGGTCTTTTACTCATTATAAATAGCAAGAAGTAAACTGAAATATTCGGGACCCTTTCTTGAACTTTTATAGAAAAAGAAGGAAGAATAAGACAGGAAGTCACTGCAAACAGTCCAAAGTGTTAAATGAGTATATAGGAAATGGGCGATTAAAACTTTGAGGCAATAAAAAGTTCACTTGTCCCGTACGTGTCATGACATACAGTGTCATTTGTGTCTTTTAAACAATATTTATGGAAAGTAACATTGCTTTTCAAAGTTGTTCCAGAATTTATTTTTAACACGTAATGATAGGAAGTAAAGCTTTTATGTTGATGTATTGTTTCAGATGGTAGAGCATAAATAAAGTGGTAAGAAAAGGGTCATGACCAAAATATATATATATTTTTTTATTATTTTAACTATGTAGGAGCAGTAAGCAGAATAAATATACGTATTGGTAGGTGTTTGTGTGTGTGAGAGAGAGGTGCTATCTAATGTGATTTCTGCCTTATACCTATTTCCAGCATACTTTCAGTTCACCATGATCCTGAAGTCTCTTGCACAGATACTGATAAGGGGTTATGTTGATTTATGACTGGTGATAAGGAATAGCTTGTACCAGATTAGAAAAGCAGTATTACCATTTTTGCAGTATGTATCTGCAGCATGCTATGAATTAGACTGCTCATTTGTTTGTAACTCATAGCAACTGCAGGTTGGCAGACTTTATTCCTTTAGTTATGTACAAGTTTAACATTAGCACAATTCTTTGAATGTATAAACAGATTGAGTTTTTTTTAAATGTAAAGATATTATTCTTTCAGAAAAAAATAGATTTTTCCTCCTTTTTATTACTTACAGAAATTTAAAGCAATAAGGAATGAGGACATGGAAGTAGGTGGTAAGGTTATTATTAAGGATAAAGTGTTGCATAACACTGGATGATTTGTTGTGTTAGAATGCTTAAGCATAGTACAGCTAAGACACACCTAACCAGTCATGTATAAAACATGATTAAAAATAATTAAAACATGTTTGTGCTTCAATTCAAATAAACTATTTAAATATAACATATCTATCTAACAGTAAAATAACTGTCTAAAAGAAGAATTACTTATTTTATATTAGATATATTTCAAACATAATTTAGGATTTAAAACGATGATGATTCCATAGAGTTGCACATTGCAAACTTTTGTAGCCAATATGCTTATGTCTCAAGTTTAATAACCAATGATATAAAGAAAAAAGTATAGCTATTCAACTGGCTAAAATTCAAACACAATATCATTCAAGCTGTAGGCTACAGTGGCCAATGAGTATACATTTCAGGCTTCAGCCACCAATCATTCATAAGGAATTAAATCTCATTTGAATTCAAACATCTATGCATATTCTCATGTATACTTTCTCAAATTACAGATAAATTTAGCTAAATCATTCAAGTAAGATATTGTAAGATGATAATAGAACAAATAACTAGCAATGAAATGTTATGTATTCTATCCTATGTATCCAAGAGACGAGATAGAAGGGCAGTGCAACAAAGCCACTTGGCTTGGAATCCAGACTGTACTACTCAGGAGGGGGACAAGCTAGAAATGGTGTAGGAATTGTGGCTTCAGAAGGCAGTGAGGGATATCATCAGAATTAATAACAGACTCATGGTAATCAGACTCCAGTGTAACGATAGGGCAGTATTCATAATCTCAGCCTATGCCTCACAGCAGGGTAGTGATGGTGAGGAAAAGAGTGTATTCAGACAACAGTTGCAGGACCTACTAGATAAAGCAGGACAGCATGAATTGGTGTTGATAATGGGTGACTTGAATGCACATATCAGGACAGATAGAACAGGATATCAGGACTGCCTGGGTCCACATGGGTGGGGCAACAGGAATAAAGAAGGAGAAGAGAATTCTAGACTTCTGTCTGGCAAATGGCTTGATAGTAGCAACACATGGTTCAGAAAGAGAGACAGTCACAAGATCACATACAAGAGTAGCCAACATGCAACTCAGGTAGACTTCCTCCTAGTAAAGAAAAGTCACTGGGGTAGAATCCATGATTGCAAAGTTATTCCCAGTGAAACAGTCAACCCACAGGATAAGCCACTAGTTGCCACAATCAGCTGCAATCAGTGGTCAGAGAAGGCTCTAAGGTCAACAGAGACCAGGCTGAAGACCTGGAAGTTGACTGGAGAGAAAGTACAACAGTTCAATGGATTACTCAGGGCTCTAGCACCCCAAGAAGAGGAGGAAATATGTTGAGTTAGAATGGCACTGCCTAAAAACAGCATGTATTAGGACTACAGAAAAGATAGGTGGCCGAGCCAGGTATAGAAATAAGGTACATAAGGAAAGCTGGTGGTGGAATGCAGAAGTCCAGGAAGTCATCAGGAAGTAGGAGTGCAAATGGGAGATAGAAAAGAATGACCAGGCTAGGAAGGGCTACTGGTTGGCTAAACTAAGAAAGAAGTTGCAAGAACAAAGAATAGGGCATCAGAGGCACTCTACCAGCTTCTGAAAAGTGACTCACTAAGTGGCACAAAGAAACTGTATTGAGTTGCAAGGCAAAGACAGAAAGATAAAGAAGATAGTCAGACACCCTTCATAAGGGATGCCAGCAACGTACCAGCTCACTAGTCCACAGGACATGAAAGGCAGATGGAAGGAGTATTTCCAGCAGCTTCTGAATGAAGAAAACCCCACAGAAGCTGTACTGCCCCAGGAACAGCTTACGATGAGAGAAGAAGAGGAGCCCACTCTAGAAGTCAGGGAAAGCAGCAGACTCAGATGAGGTCACAGCAGATATGATAAAGATGCTGGGTGAGATAAGTGAGAAATGGCTCCTGAGGGTACTACCTGTAGTGTGGAGAGAAAGGTATATCCCAGATGACTGGAGAATAAGCATACTCATGCTAGTGTACAAGAATAAAGGGAACATTCACAACTGTGGGCAGTACAGAAGCATCAAATTCCTGTTACATTGCATGAAAGTTCTGGAGAGGGTGATTGATAAAGGGCTACACAGAGTAGTAGAATGTAAAATGGGAGATGAGCTGTTCGGATTCAGATCAGGATGCAGCACAATTGACCCGAAGTTTGCAGTGAGACAGATACTTCAGAAGAAACTAGAGATTAGGTGAGAGTCCAACTGGGCATTCCTAGACTTGGAGAAAGCATATGACAAGGTCCCAAGAAAGCTGATCTGGGCAGTACAGTGGTGGTATGAAGTCCCAGAAACATTGGTAGAATTAGTGCAGGCTATGTACAAGGACCCAATGACTCGAGCTAGAACTTCAGCAAAGTATAGGAGAATGAAATGCAAAACTGAAGGCACATGGGATGAAATTAAGGACAAATAAGACGGTAGTAATGGTAGCAAATTGGGGAAATCAGAAGAAGCTGAGAATAGAGATAGAAAGGAAGATAGTGGAACAGGTAAACAGCTTCAAGTATCTGGGAGAAGTGGTTGAGGAGAAGGGAAGTCTGAGTGAAGAGGTCAAAGCTAGAATCAGAGGGGCTGCAGCCAACTGGCATAGAGTGTGAGTGGTAGTCTATGACAAGAATGTCAAAGAAAATGAAAAGTAAGGTGTACAAGACAGTGGTGCAACCAGTACTACTGTATGGTACAGAAACTTTGGTAGTAAAGGCAGAACAGTTGAAGAAGCTAGAGGTGATGGAAATGAAGTGCTTGAGAAGGGTGGTAGGATGCACACTGTGGGACTGATAAAGAAATGAGGACATAAGAACAGAAGCCAAAGTGACTCCAATTGCAGAAAAGATCAAAGAGAACAGATTACAGTGGTTTGGACACATGCAGAAAAGCAGAAGACATTCTGGTGAGAAAGATTTGGGACAGACAGGAAGAAGGTAAGAGGAAGCAAGGATGTCCAGAAAAGAGGTGGATGGATTGTGAAAAAGATGATCTGTGACAGTCAGGCAGGAGTGTGGCACTGAATTGAGAGGGCTGACAACAGTTAATACGATACCCCAATCCCATGTAGAAAAAAAATGGGAAAAAGGGGGTGGCTGATGATGATGATGATGATGATGATGATGAATAACAAACAGTGAAGTTGCTTATTTCATATTCAATTTATTTCAGACACGTTTCAATTCATCTCAGTCTGTAATCTTCAATAGCCAATAGGCTTACATTTCAGGCTTCAGTGACGAGTTATTGATAGAGATTAAAATCTCATTATCCAGTTCACCAAAACTCAGACACTATGCCATTCATTGGCACTCACAGATGTTCACTACAACAAATACAGACTATCTAAACAAAATGCAATCCTACAAGAAATGTATTTTCAAAGTTTCATCTGTTTCACTTTTAAAACAGGTTTATTACTGATCACAGCATTTATACCAGGGGGCAACAGGCTTTAAGCCTTAGTATCTACTCATATTCTGCAGTTTCTAGTTTATTATTTAGATATTCACCCTTAAATTTGGAAAGATTTTCTGAATGAATCTAAACATAAAAACATGCTCTGAACCATTGTCAACATAATGATTTGCAAGGGAGTTGGTTATAATACTGTGTTTAATATCTGATGTATAGTTCAGTGATTCTCTCCTTTACTTTTCTACTACACTTTCCTACATAAAAAGCAGGGCATACCATACTGTTTGCTAAGTAAACTAAATTAGTATTATGACTAATGGCAAAATAACAAAAAGAAAATTTATATTTTATTGAATGGATGAATAAACTGCATGCTCTATGTAATATATTTACAGTTACACAGTTATAACATAGAACAGTGCCCTTTTTATTCATTTTTCATAACTTTTTTGAAAGTGTTAATTTCTTTATAACATAACTGTTGTTTCAAATGTGTACCTCTTTTACAGGCAAAGTATGGTGTACTTCCAGTATATTTTTCTACATCTGGTAGAGTTTGCAAAATACATTGGTTGTTTTTAGTGATGTTCATTACTCCAGTAGTTCTAATATTATACCAGGTTACATATCGAATAGAACAGCTATGAGATGTACCCCCATTATGCTGTTTACGATAACCATCTCTCATAAAATAAGGTCTAGCTTTTCCAGTCCTTTCTCTCAATACATAATTTGAAGACTTTTTTAACACCACCTCACTACATTTTCTTTTCTTAAATTCCTGTGTCATCTGCTGTATCTGTTTATTACAAGTATCTAAGTCAGTATTCAATCTATTCACTTTTAGAAACTGACTTGTTATAATTCCCTTAAAAATGTGCAGTAGATGCATAATTTCTCTGTGTAGGAATCTATCACTCTCTACTTCCATTCTGAAAATACTAGTGGCTATTTGATCTTGTATTTTAGTCAAACTAATGTCAAGGAAATGTATTCTTTCATAAGATTAATTTAACTTGAACCTTAGGAATTGCATAGTAATACCCAGGTAGGAGACATATTCATGAAAACTTGCCACGTTCCCTGTTTAGATAAGGAATATGTCATCCACAAAGCATTTATAAAATACTGCCTTACCAGTACATTAATTTGTGATGCTATATACATATTGATTTTCCCATTGATTCAAAGCCAAGTTAGCATATGTGTTGGCTTCAGGAGTACCCATAGCCACACCTGAAATTTGATGATTCAGTTGCTGTTCAGAAATAAACATATTACTGGTTAGTACAATTTCTAATAATGCGCACACAGTTTCTATCTCCCTACTTGAAAAATTTGCATTAGGAACCAAAAATTCCCTAACAGCTTGTGTCCCTTAAGAATGAGGGATCACTGTAAAAAGCGAATTTATATCCAATGTTACAAATATAAACTCGACATTAGAACAATTTGCAAACCACTCGTGAATTTTATCTAAAAAGTCAACAGTGTCTTGATGCAACTATGTAACTTACTCAAAAAAGGACTTAATAATTTGTCAAGGCACAAGGAAATAGGTTCAGTGATCCAACCTTGACAAGAAACAGTCAGTCTCACTGGGGACATTCTAAGGTCTTATGTATCTCTGGTAACCCATAGAAGAAAGGGGTTATAGGATGTGAAACATTAAAAAAGTTATAAATTTGTAGAGTGATATCATTGAGCAATGGTAGCTCATATACCAAAGAATTCATTTTGTAAGTAATTGTATTAACAGCATTGACACAGACTTTTTTAAGTAGTCTCATCATTTAAAAACTCATTCATGCAGTGAAAATACTGAAATTTGTCTAAAATAACTATTGCTCCTCTTTTAAATGCTGGTTTAATGATAATATCAGGATTATTTTGTAATTTCATTAGAGAATTACTTTTAGTTAAATAATATTTTCTATCATACTTAGATTGTGCATAAGTTCTCACATATATTATGAAATGCAGTAATGACTGGTGTACTCATCTGTACAAAGGTACTCAGCCTTTTCTAAGTATTATTAGCACATACACCATCTTTAAATATAAGTTTCAAATTAACATTCCTTGTGAAAAGCTTTAAATCTGTAAGTGCATCAACAATTGAATCACTTTCTGAAGGAATGAATTGTAGTCCTTTTCTCAAAACAAACATTCTGTAGGAGACAATTCTAAAGTAGATAAATTATCAATAGCTTTATCTCTTAGTGTCTGTTTGATGAATAGCTGTGGGTCTCTGGACCGCTGTATTGTCTTCTCTCTTTGCCTCCTTTTCTTCTTATTCTTCCTCGGACGACCCTCTTCTTTTCATTTCTATTTTCTCCGATAGATTCAATTTATAAACAGTTTGTTGATGGTGAAAATCCTCACCAATGATATCCCTTGCTTCCTGCTCTGTATTTCTCTGATTGGTAAAGCCAGCTGCAGCCTACATGAGAATAGGTGGTTCTAAAGACTGCCATAATGGCTCAGCAAGTATACCATTTAGCAAGTCAGACATGGTGATATAACATCAAGTTCATACATCGAACCTCTAGTTTTGGGTTTTCAATATGAAGAGGTTGTTTCTCTGGGCCATGAAAAAAATGTCCTCCCTTAAAAATCATTCACATCATGATGTAATTTATGTCTCTCAGTTTGTTGCAAACGCTTTTTAAAACACTAAGATATTCCAGAATATCACTGTAAGACTAAAGGAAATTTTTAAAACAAGGCATAACAGAGATATTACTTTCAAGTGCAATAGTCTTTGATTGTAGATCTTTCTCTATATCTGAGAAAAACTGATTCATAAGTGACATATAATCAGTGCTAAGTTTTACATTTAGCTGTTTCCATTTTATAAGTAAAACAGGGTACAAGTTGCCATAAGTAGGCAATTTCAGAATCCTCAAACCTCTTAGTAAAACTCCAAGTTCTAAATAAGCCTAAAAACTTATCCTCTGCCACTATAGTTATTTTTCTTCACCAACTCTGTCGGTAAAAACTGGAACTCACTACCTACTGACATTACCAAATAATCTTCTCCAACCATATTTAAACATAAACTTATAAGTCACCTCAAATCACACTGGATATACCCCTGTGCCAACCCAGACTAAGGCTTCACACTTCCCTCCAACACACTCTGCTCAGCTACTCCCCCTCATTTAATTAATGAGATCCTTTATGACTGCAACTCCAACTATTGTTATCCTCGACCTGTATTGTCTATAGAAAAGTATGTCACTGGCCTCACGGAAGAATGCATATACTATGTCTACAATCAACTTGTATTGTAACCACAATTTAGTGGACTGTCTGTTTCGTTATATCTATGTACTATGTCTATAATCTTCTTCTATGTAACCTCTATTAGTTGAACATTTATTTGTAATGTCTATTTCTTATCTTAATTTGTATCTTTGGAGCTTTTCTCCCCGGGACTCCTCTGAAAATGGACATGTATCCAACCGGACCATCCCGGTTAACAAATGTAAAATAAATAAATAAAATAAAATATGTCTGCAATTTCTTTTCTAAAACATGCATCTGCTGTAGGAATGTATCATTTTGTGTTATGTTATTGCTGGCAGTAGCAACATTCAATTCATTAATATTCTGTAACAAAGGATTCAAACGTACTGTCAAAATATCTCCCAGTGAGCTTTGTCCTGAAAGCTCTGTGGATTGGATTTTATATTAAAGTGACTGTTACTGCATCTCTGGTTTTGTGAGTCCAGTTCTTTTTCAAATGACTCCAGTAGTTTGTTGGATTGTACCATGGACTACATTTGTGCATTTACCTTTTTCTTCTTTGTACCTCTGTAAAGAGACTGGAAATCAGAAAACCTGTTCAGTTGACCTGCAGTGGTTACTCCAAGCTCGGGACTCACAGAATGTGGTCCCAATAGTGTCAACCAACCTGTTCTTGTGTTGTCAAGATATCAACATCTTCGCTTCCAGATGCTGGAACATCTAATGTGTGCATGTTTAATAACATTTGCACTAATGTCAGCTTACACAGTGATGCCTGAAAATACTCACAGTACTAAAAACTGCACTACTCCCATCAAGCATTTCTGATGCTAGATATCACAAGTTTAGCAGAGCAAAATGGCCCCAACCAGCACTGAACAGAGGCTCACTCAGTCCTCCTAACCCCCCCCCCCCAGTGCAGTAAGGAGTCTGACTTTGCATGAATAGTCCTGTATATTGCAGTGAGATGTTTTAGGTCTTCTGTGGTCAGATCTCTTCACACAAAGCTACAGTCATGGTAGTATCTATAACTTTGATTTTGATGTAATGCATTTTGAAAAAAACAGCAAAGGCATGGCATGGTATGCTGATTCATCCACAGAGCTGATGTAATGCAGTTAATATAAAAATACTAAATAGGCTAATTTCATAAAGAGGTTCAGGAATTATTGTTTAAAAGCTAAAAAAACTGCCTGCTGCATTCAAGAATCCTCATCAGATGTTCATTTATTTGTCAACAGAGTTCACAAAGTGCTCCTTCCCCCAACACTTTTCAGTCACAAATCAGGCCACAAGAGCAAGTCTAAACAAAAACTATATAGACAGTGCAGAGTAGTCAACCACCCTTGTGTTTGGAGATAGGAGTTGAGCAGAGCACAAAAATGCAGATAAACCTGGGGAGAACATACAAACTCCACACGTAATGCAAACAGTTGATACCTGGCCACTAGAACTGTGAAGCAGAAACATTAATAACTAAGCTACAGTGCTGCAAAAGTTGAATTATCATGGTACCAGGAAATATACTGAATTTAATTCCTGTAGGATATGATTAATTTTTCATATTGTGCTAAGATTTCTGATTGCTTCTCTGTATAGGTAAAAGCCTAGGAATATTTCAGTCTCCTTAGGTAAAATCCTAGGAGCATTTTAAATGTGCACTCTGACAGAAAAAGTTAGTGGATTCAGTTGAATTCCTTAGAATTAAATTTTTGAAGCCCTTATGAGGAAGCAAGCTATAGTTTACTCATGTTTTATAGGTATAATATTTTGTACTGTAGAAATTGCAGTAATATTGGCTTTGCTGTCTGAAGTTATCACTTTTCATGCAGTGTATATTAACAATGTTTCCATTGTTTTTTTATTCAAAGTTCAAACTCCTGTTGGTCAAGCATTGCTCAGTGTGTAGTGACTCTCAACACATTCTAGCTAACCCCTTGGGCTGCTCTAATTCTTCATTGTTGATGCTGCCGGTTTCATCCTGTTATCTGTCACAAGTCAATACTCCATTTCTTCCCTTTTACTTTCTCTCCTCTCTATGGCCCTGCTAGATGACATTGGTACTGATCACCACTAGCTTGGTGCTTTGGCTTCTTCTAGGTTTTCTAGCTGAGATGATCCCAGCCTGTATCTTAATCCATGTAATTGTTATAACAATGAGAGAAGTTCAGGTTTTTGTATTACTTTGATCTGGCCATTCTGAACACTACATTCATTTTTCCCAGCACACATTCATTTATGTTAGACCAACTGTGTCATATTCCTGGCAGTTATCCTAATGGGCAGTTTTATCTTGTCCTTGGTTTCCATTGGTTGGGTCATGACCTTCTGGTCAGTAATTCCTAGTTGCTTTTTGTAGGTGGACTCATTTTGTTGTGTCCTGATAACACACTGATTTTGTAGCCTGTTATCTGATTGGATACTCCTTTGTCCAACCCCATTTGATGTACTTAAGCTACTGCCGACTGTTCTGTTCAGATGTGTATCTTCATTATTCTTTTATCTTTTTACTTGAATTAGGTACACATTGGTTGCTTTTGTTGTGCTAAAGAAAACATTTAGAATTGTGGCCTTTCTGCAATTGTTAGTTTAAGGAAGTCTGAATTAAACAGAAGTACCAGTCCTAGTAAAATGCAGGATGTTTGGCTTTTACATGCATACATACATACATACATACACACATACATAAAATATTTCAGGTACAGGCAAAAATGCCCCTCTAGCCTGTCAACATAAAAAAGTAGTCATCCCCATAATAAGTGCCTGAGTTGTTTTTTAAAAATATCTAAACAAGTGCTTGCCTTAATATAATTTGTTAATCTATTTGTGTATCAGCTACTGTCTGTGAGAATCAATTATTTTATCTGTCATTTCTGTATAAACTTCCTTTTTTAATTTCTCCAAGTCTGTTGGGTTTCTGATACCATGATGGGAATGGACCCCATTCCTAAGTCAAAGAATGATTAAAGTTAATGAAATTAGTATTGTTTAAAGTTTAATCTACATAAAGTTAATCTTCTACATAGGTTGTCTGATTATCTTGTCTCTAAATGCCCTAAATTCCTGAATAAGGTCTCTTCTTACATATCTATATGAGACACTGTACAAGTTCAGATATATTAATCTTTCATAATAACTTAAATTTTCACAACCATTGCTCTCCTTGGTATATTTTCACAGTAGCCTTTCCAATTTACTCATGCTTGTTTTCTTATTAGGTTTCCATAATGTTATTCCAGACTGTAGTTTGGATCTAGTGTATCTTGCAAACAATGAATTCCTAATTTTTGGTTTCCTAGACTTTATAAATATTTTATATGCAGCCAGTATATTTCCTGGTACCAGCATAAGATTTTGTAAGTATAACTATTATTAACCATTTTGGTTGATATTAGAAAAACTCAGCTGAATCTACCCGTATACCCATGTCCTTAAATGAATCTACAGTTTCAATCACTGTGTGCTGTATTAAATATTCACCCTTCATTCTGTCTCTCCCAAATCTTATATGCTTAATTTTTGATGTATTCATCAGTGTATTATTCTTCTGTGCTCAAACTGTCAACTTAGTCAAGTTCTTTTGTAAGCATGATCTGTGTATAACATGTGCAATCAATTTACCCATTTTCACGTCATCTACATACAGACTGTAGAACACCTCAGATGAAAAGGATAGATCTGAAACATACAATGTAAACAAATATGGACCTAGGACAGAGCCCTGTGGGGCACCCTAACTGTAACCTAAAATTTCATCTGTCCAATTGCTATATGGTACTTAACCATGTCCTATTCAGCTATCCATCTTATCAAGGTTGCATCAATACCCTGTTCCTCTAATTTATTGAATAGTTTTGTGTATGACCCTATCAAACGCTGTCTATTTAGATTGTATCACAGAACACCTTTTCATTTATAGTTATGATACTTTATAGAATATCACGTTACAAGTGGTTATAAATGTTTTAAACACATGCATGTTGATATATGGTTTCAGGTCCCAAGCTTACCAATACTTACGATCAGTTATCCAAAATAACCTTCTCTATTATTTTTTCCATAACAAGAAAGTAAATTTATGGGTCTGTATGACTTGGGGTTAGTCTATTCCCCTTATCTTAAAGATGGCTTTAATCAGTGCACGTCTTCAATCTTGAGGAATCTTCCCATACTTAGATGACCTAGTAAACAAAAAATGTTCTTATACTGTAAGTTCATGCTAATTTTTTCTCAGGTCATTGTTACTGATGTCTTCCCATGTACTTTGGGACCAGTTTTCATATATTTCCTTTTCAATATAATCTAATTTAATTCCAGTGTCTGAAGTTACCTGGATCTTGCTAGGACAATTTAGCACCCCCTTTTGAGAGGCAAACTGTTCAGCATAAGATTTTGTAAATATATCTATAATCTGTTGTGTTTGAGAATAAAGTTTAGAATCTATACACAGTTAATCAATTTGTATGTCTTTATTCCTACTATATCTTATGCATCTGTAAAATAGTTTCCCTTTATGCTCAGTGTCTTTATATAACATTTCTTCAACATTTTCTTTATCTTCTCTCACACTATGTTTAAACTGTCTGTCCAGTTCTCCATTTTTTTTTCAGTTTTCAAAGATATACTTTGACCTTGTTTCCATTTCTTATATTTTATATCTCTCATTAAAAGTATGTTGTTCATATGTGTTTACCAGGTTGACAAACACAAGGGCCTTTTTAAGCCTAGCCATTCATCCCAAATCTCTGACAAGTTCTGATACCCTTGATAAGTGTAAGGGTCCTCGGAGTTTAACCATTTACAGGTTGCCTGTGTCCATTAAAGACACAGGTGCCAAACCAGGAATGAATTTCCTGTTCCACACCCAATTGTCCAAGTTGCACTTGAATTGAGTTAGGGAGGAGCTCTGCTTCACATGGATGGGGAGCCTGTTCCATAGACAGGGTAGTTTCTGGGATACATACCTATCTCTCCAGCAGGTCCTATTTGTATCACAGGCAAGGTTTAAGTCTTTAGAATTGGTAATTCCAGTGCTGTTTGTTTTGTGGATATGCAGGAGGTACATCAGAGTGCGGTCTGACAATGTTCTGTATCCCAGACATAGATCTTCCCTCAATAGCCTGTAGGAGACAGAATACAGGGATAGGGCCTTGAGAAAGTCTGCATAGGACATGTTACTTATGCCCTGTATTCTTTTAGTGAGGAACCTTCATGGATGTTCCAGTTGTTGGATATGCCTGGTTAGGTACATACCAAAGGGGGCATTGTACTCAATGATAGGTCTGATGAATGCCAGCTACAGTGGAAAATTTACTTCCTTGGACTTAGATGCCATACCTTTGTTTATAAGTTGTACAACATAGAATGATTTCCTCACTACTGTAGACACATGATGGTTTAAGGCTAGATTGCTATCTAAGGCCATTGATGAGGGAAAGGCAGTCCATACAGCCTACCTTGACCTTGCAAAGGCTTTCGACACAATACCCCACTCAGGTATTGTAAAAAAACTTACCAGCTTAAATGTAAACCCATATGTCACAAGATGGGTTGCAAACTGGCTTAAGGACAGAACCTACAGGGTTAGAGTTGCTGGCGCTATGTCAGACTCCAAGCCGGTCACAAGTGGTGTCCCACAGGGCTCGGTCCTTGGCCCCCTATTGTTCGGCATCTACTTCTCAGAAGTACAGGCCAACATGGGAGGACTTTGGCTGACAAAGTTTGCAGACGACTGCAAACTGTGCCATAGTGGAAAGTGCATCGGACACGGATATCCTTCAGAAGGGACTCACGGAAACAGATAGCTGGTGCCAGAGCCATGGCCTGAAGTTAAACGCCAAAAAATGTATAGTCATACCCTTTGGGAAAAACAAGGTAACCCTAAGCTACCATATAGGTGGCAATCCACTAAGCACAGAAGAGGTTATCAGGGACCTGGGGACCCAGGTTGACAGTGGCATTTCTTTTGACACTCACGTTGCTAAAGTGGTTAGAAAGACCTTCTACATTGCCCACCTGATCATGAAGGGATTCACATCCAGATCTAGTGAGGTCATTGTTCCCCTGTACTCTTCACTTATCAGACCAATGATCGAGTACAATGCCCCATTCGGGATGTATCTCGCCCGACATCTGCAGCAATTGGAGAGACCCCAAAAGTTCCTCACCAAAAGGGTAAAGGGACTCCAAAGTCTGTCATATGCTGCCAGATTGAAGAAACTCCAGCTCTATTCAGTCGCATACCATCTGCTCAGAGGTGACATGTGCCTGACATACAAGGCCATGTCCAACCCGGAATTAATGGACATGCTCCACCTCAAAAAATCCAAATCCACCAAAACCACTAGAGCAAGCGACTTAAACCTTAGCACGGATATAAATAGGATGTGCTGGAGGGATAGATTTATCACTCAGAGACTCCCTATGCTGTGGAATAGAGTCCTGGTCCATGTGAGGCAGAGCACCTCGCTGGCTCTGTTCAAGAGAAATCTTGACCTGTGGATGGGAGATCGTAGGTTTACCCCGGGAATCATCTCTGTGTCACTGCTGGACAGAGGCACAACAAACTAATGGGCACAGTATTTTTTCATATAAGGGGTGGCGTAAGCCACAAAAATTTGGGCTAGGCTTATAAATGCATTAGGGCAGATAGCCTAGTATAAACCTATGAACCTATGTGTGTCCCTAAGGCTCTGACTGCTGGATCAACTCTAAGGGATGTGTTATCAATGTGATACTTACCAGGGATGGATGACTTCATAAAGTATACTATTATGCATTTCCTGGCATTTAGTTTTAGTCTAGGACTCTGGCACCAGTTGTTTCTCTGTGTCAGTGTGTGATTCAATGACATCTCCTAATTTGCAATCATCTGCAAATTTAGTCAGCCAAAGACCAATGGCATTGGACTTGACTTTTGAGAAGTAAATGCAAAAAAAGAGCATTCCAAGGACTGATCTGTTTAGGACTCCACTTGTGTCTGGAGGTTTACTATATCTGTACTGATCATCTCCATGATAATTCTTTCCATGGCTTTACATATAAGACTAGTGAGACTTATGGGTCTGTAGTTTCCAGGGTCTGTAGGTGGCCTGCCTTTGTGCAGAGGGATGACTGTTGACATTTTTCATTCATGAGGCATGAAGCCTGTTTGGAGGCTACAGTTAAATAGCAATTCCAGAGGTCCTGATAGGTCATGTTTCATGCTATTTAGAAGGCATCCTGGGATATTGCCTGGACCCATTGATGCAGTGTTATTGGTCTTAGAGAGAGCATTAAGGACCTATCCCCTAGTGATAGTAGGGGGGTTATATGTGATGGTATTTCCTGAGGGAAGGTTGAGGGAGAGAGAGGGTAAAGTTGGAGCTGGATTTATCAGCCTGGAGATTTGCTACATCTTCTGGCTTAGTATAGGTGGCTCTATTTACAATAAGCTCTGCACACAATTGTGTATTGCCTTATTATTATGGAAATATATGTTTATGACCTGTGCAGACTGGATTGTATGTGTGTTTTTAAATAATACCATCCTGCTATAAGCATTTAAGATTTTTTTGTCTGTTTTGTGACACGTTTACTCGGTTTTACTTGATGTATAATCTTGTACATTGTGTTGCATATTGTATTACTGCTGTTAGTCTGTTCGCTTAGTACAGAAGACTCATTGTCTGGGTCTGTTTGTAGAATTTTCAGACATTCTGACCTTTGTCTTGGAGCTTTACTGCTGATCATTAGTCCAGTCTGCATCAAAGGAATTACCATCTCTCATCTTTTCATGGTAGAAAGTTTGTCAAGTTTCTGGTCCATTTGCAGATCAGTTTCTGTTCTTGTGTGTTCTAATTACTCTGACCTACTACTGAATTAATTATCTAAAAGTTCAAGAGCCAAATGTTTAGTGCTAGTAAAAGACTATAATGTAGTTTCATATGAAAACAGATGCATTTCAGACATGTATAAGTAAATTATATTCCCCTTTCAGTCAATCATATTGTCAAGTGTTGTGATAAAATGTGAATGTACTAAACTCGAGTAAATATATGATAACATGCTAACAAGTGCATAGCAGAATATCTATTGCTTAATTCTCAAGAGCTTTAATGTGAAGCCTGCAGATGCCACTTATGACTTAAACATTTTAATAACTCTGTAACTTATCCTCTAGTTTTTTTATTATTCTTATTTTAATGTTTTATAATGAAATTTGATTTGATCCTCAGTCTGATGAGTAATTATTTGATGGGTATTATTAAAAGTTTCCTAAGGGGTTAGATAAGTTAAAATACACACTTATTGAAACTGTGTTTCATATGTCTTAGTGGAATATCTTAGATGGATTTGTTCTGAAGGAAAATAGTTAATGCCAGCGTGTGTGTGTGTGGCAATGGGAATGTGATAGGTTTACAACTGTTTCTCTGATTGCCAATACCATGAAGTTTTTTTCTGGAAACCACTTTCATTATACATCAGAATTGTCCTTTTCCCCACTGTAGTGCAACCATGAAGTTTATTAGTATGGAAGGTTAGGATTGTCCCTATATGCCCCCATATAGGAAGCATTGTGATTGCTGAATGTATTTTCCAGTGATACTATGTTGTGGCCTTGTCATTTGCTGATATTATCTTAAGTCGATATGAGTCCATGGCAACACATATAGACTGCATTTACATTATATGTTGCATTTTGAATGGAATGTTTCTTTCGTATCCACTGGATTTTGTTACAGTATCCTCTAATATTTTAAATTTGTTTTCCATTTTGCTTTCAAAATGTCCAAGCAGTAGATGAATGTGTCCTAAATGTATCAGTCCATAATCCCAGTTACTAAACAATAAATAAATAAATAAATCTCTCCTTTCAGAAATATCAGAAAGGAACACACTGAAGAGTACCAGAACCAGGATTAATCCCTGTGACACTTTGCTAGTCACTTCCTTTACTGTTGGCCATGCACTTTTCATTTAAGTGGCCTTTGTCCTACAGTACAATCATGCATCAGTTCCTCCAAATCTTAGTTCTGCCCCAATCCCTGCAGTTTTCCTACCAGCCTCCTATTTGGAACCAAGTTAAAGGCTTTGTTGAAGTCAGGTAGATCACATCTACTGCTGATCCTCTGCCAGATTCTCCTCCCTTTCATAAAACTGGATTATGTTTAACAGACAGATCCATCTGGCCTTGATGAGCCTATGTTGATTCTTCATCTGGACGTTGGTGTCATCTAGGAAAGCAACAATTCTTTCCCCATCTACAGTACAGAGTCGATTATCTGAAACGTCAATTATCCAAATGCAGCCTTCCAAAGACTTTAGGTAGGTAAAATCATAAAGTCTGAATAAATAAACATTATAAGTATTCTCTTGTGCGTGTTTTTTGAGCTTGTAGCCCACTCATAAGTGAAAAATATTCTTTATTGTCCACTGGAGTCATTGAATGGTTAAAAAGTGAATTCACTACATGCAGGAAAAACAAAATTTTAGAAGTTTTTTATCCGGTTCAGTTATATGTTTGATTATCTGAACAGTTTGATTATCCAAACCACCCTAGGTCCCAATTAATTTGGAAAATCAACTCTCTACTGTACAACTGTTACAATAACTAGGCTGCAGTTCCCTAGGTTTTCCCTGTTCCCTTGCATAGGAGCACCACTCATGCCATGTTCCACTTCTCAGGCTGTTTGTTGGTCACAATCACTTATTAGGCAGCCTGTAAACTGTTTGTCTGTTTTTTTAAAGGCAACTACCACAAAAAAGTCCAGTCATTAATTTATAATCCATTCTGATACCTTTGCAAGCTATATATATCATGCTGAGTAGCAGTTGCTCTGTATAACTATTTTTCTTACATATTACATATAAAAGTTTTTTGGGTCCCTCTAATAATGGGCAATGCTCACAAAGGCCAATCTGGTTAACAAAATAAAAGTTAAGGTAATAAATAAATAAGAATACAATGAATAAATCTTCTTGGGTCATAGGGGATTGCTTGCCAAATTAGATGGTTTAAGATTTTGCATAACTAACTTCATAATCTGAGGTATTAGCTAATTTAGTAAGTGTGACTATCACGTTTGGCATCAAGTTACAGGGATCTACGGATGTCAGAGAGCTTACCAGTGTATAAGCAGTAAGGAACTTGTTAGAAGGGTCAGCCTTTTTCTCTCTTTTTGTTGTCTTTTTGGTTTGAAGCCAGGGATTCTAGGAGTAACGTAAATAATAAGGGAAATAATGAGCACCCTTCCTTTTGCATTCTTTTAGAGAAAATCATAAAGAAATATTTGATACAAGTTTTACAGAGATACAGGAGGCCTTTTATAGGGAACTAATAGTACTGATCATACCATCTGAAAGACCAAATTTATTTAATGCAAACATTAAGTATTGTTAAGACACGCTGTCAATTGTCTTTTCAGCATCTTCACTAAGAAATGTATCATTAAGATATGCTGAAGAGGCTACTTGCACCATCCATAGGATGTTTCTGATATTATTTTGAGGATGCCTTTTAGGGGGATGAAACTAGTCTGATCTGGAAGTAGGCACCACAGTTTTCAATCTAACAACCTAATGGGTTATATCTATATGTGTGTATATATATATATGTATATATATATATATATATATATATATATATATATATATATATATATATTATTATATTATTATATTTTAATCAGTATGTAATATATAAGCAGGGCAGTATTTTTTTTTATTTGTATTAGATATGTACTAATTTTACAAAGTATATGTAAGTCAGCCAAAAGGGGGGACATTTTTATATGTAAGTGTATTCATTATGTTCAGCAGGTATCCCAAGACATCTTTAAGCAGTGTGCATGCAGTTCTGCTGGGAAGCTTTTATTCCCTGCAGATTTGATTGATGTTATTATTTTAACGGCAGTATGCAATTCCTCTTAGGTATATCCAGTTGTTTTGGAGTATACTGTGGCATTCTGGAAAGGTGTATGCTATCAAAGAGCATGTTATTGCCTCTACGGGGAGTTAAATACAGCATTCCCATACTGTGTTTAATTCATCTTTAAAGATAATATGTCTGAAGTTAAAACCTCGTAGCTCCTGTTCCCCCCATTTTACATGTGTAGGTAATCTCCTGCTCTCACTGTTTGTCCTTCCCTAAAGTCTAACATTTTTATGAAAATTTTGGAAAATCATAGTTTTAGGTACCCTCCATGTAGGGGATGCCACTAAAGCCACTAGCTTATATATACCAACTCCATAGTCGCACAGCAGTATATAACGTGCAACACCCTTTGTGCTGCTGTCAGTCTATTAGCGCTCAAGAAATACACATATTCTTAAACTAATTAAAATTGCAACCTGTTTTTGCCTGGATAGAGAGAAGGAAGAAGAAGCCACCAGACTGGATCCAAACCAGGAATGTTACAAATACTGTCTCTCTGAGACGTGTCTTCTGTAAACAAAAGTAGGTGATCAGTATGAAATATTGGAAACATCTTGCTTACTTGACTGAGTTATTCACACATTTGTACTCCATGATACTATCTTCATACCCATGTCTGGTCGTGCTTAGTTACACATTATTATCAGTAGACAACTGCCCTCTTACAACCTGATTTATAGTGATTTGGAGAGGGAAGGGGTGTTATTATGTAAGCGATGAATAAAAACAGGAAGGGGTGTTATGATGTAAGTAATGAATAAAAACAGTGTGCAGCTGATAGCCTTCCCATGTTATATTGATAATTTAATATATTAAGCACTCTCAGTTGCATTAGTTGGCAGCAAGAGATAAAACTACAGACTATTAAACACAATCCACTTCTGTAATGAATTATTTAAAAAAAATGTCTAATGCTACCAATCATAAGTCCTTTTTAAATTCTAACTCTTACCTACCTTATGTAAACAAAGTACAAATCTATGACATCCCATAAAAAGAAAAGCAAGATTTTCATTTTAGGGGTATGTCTAGTTCCAAAGATCTCTGGCGGGAGATGGCAAAAAGGAAAAAAAAACAGTACCTGTAGACTACCTCATGCATACCATGTAGGCATTCATTGAGTTCTGACGCCACTGTAACTCATTGTTATCCAGTGTCACTGGGCTAAAAATTCAAAGTCTGATATATCCGGGCTATTAGGATTATTTTAATATATCACAGCAGCTCAGTATATTGTACACATTGTATTATAAATGATATGTAATAGCAACATAGTGTTTCAGTGAATATGATTTGGGGTGTTCATAGCAGAAGATTAGTTAATGCAGTGTTGGTTTGTTTAAGCATTCTGTTGTTTTCGAACCTTGGGGAAAAAGAGACTAATGCACATATATTCCTTTTTCCCTGTGGTCATATCTTTTTTGAGTTTTATATGCTTGTATGTGTGTGTGTGTGTGTGTGTGTGTGTGTGTGTGTGTGTGTGTGTGTGTGTGTAAAGGGGTGTAGGGAGCTTTTACCTCAACATGGGGAGGTGCAGTATTATAACCTGTCATTTTCATTGTGTGGGGTCTTTTATAGTTTTGTTTTGCAATGTTTCCTATTGAGGATACAGTCTTCACTCTAAGTAATCTCTGTCGGATGGTAGTAAATAAATGCCATATGTTTTTTTTTTGGCTGCCTGGCACTGCAAAGCACAGATACAAGGGGGGAAAAACAATGCTTTCTATTCCCTGCAGCTGCATGTTGACTGACTACTCTTGTATGTATGCCAGGGGTTGATTATGTACCCTGACAGGCTTACATAATGAATGAGTGAGCCCCCTGTGTGGTGTGTGCAAAATCTGACTAAGTGCCCTTGTAGGTGTACAGAGGAGCTGCCAAACATTGTGTTGTTTTGTTAAACACTTAAAGATGCAATGTGTTACACATACCCAGTTATTTAATGATGTGACACGTATCCTCCAGTAGGTGGCCTATGGCAGGGCATGTGTCACATCTGCATCAGAAAGGAAAACCATCTGTGCTAAAAGAAGCATAGCCAACACTTAGTTCCACTAGGTCAGCAGCCTCTTTTCAGGGGAGACCCGAGGTGGCATTTATACTATTAAGGGAAATTTGGTCAGGATATCAGGAAACTTCCATTACTCTTTTCGATAAGTGCCGTGGGATCTTTTACATCCACTGGAGCTATCACTATCTCAAGCAGATGGGGCCTCAGTTTAATGTCTCATCTGAAGGACAACAGAATCAAGAGTGCAGCACCCCCACCCCTTATGCTACAATGTAATGTCAGTAATCAATTTACATGGGGTGGGAATGTCAGCTTCCAGAATATCGTCCACCTCCTTCACAGCTGTAGTTCATTAGTCCCCTCTCCCCTAGCCTGAGAAAATGCCTAAGTAAAAACACATTTAGCCAACCAGCCATTTTGAGAAAAAAATGTAATTTAACCAAATAAGCGTCTAGTGTACAGGAAGTGGATGCATACACCAATATGTAAAGCCAACACATAAGCAGATGATTTTATGAATATTTTGTTTGATTAAGGGTTTAAATCTTAATTCATCTCAACTGCCCAGAATTTCAAAGAACGTCCAGATTTTTGCCTTGTAATTTTTTCTGTCTTACACATATTTTGTTTTTTTTTTTCTGACAAATTATTGAGGACTGAAGTTATTTAGTAATGAGAGGTATTTAAGCTTCAGACTTCATAGCCTTCTGAAATGCATGCTACTGCAACATTTTTTATTTTTTCAGCTTCCCAAGTTTATAATAGCAATATTTAAACTCTGCCCTTGGTTGTAGGCCTTTGTTCCCCTGCAATTATTTCTTTGCCCACTATACTTACTCTAAAATGTTGAGAGATATGGTTTAGCTGTGTCTCTTAAAGTAATGTTGTCAAAAATATGATGCATTAGAAAAGGCATCAGCATTGCCTGACGGATAGTTTCTGTAGTACTCTTCTGTTTGCAGGCTATGGACTTTGTGATACATGCGTAAACATTTCAAAAGATGGCTCATGTGCATCCCTCCCCATTTCTCAAGAACCATCCAAACCAAAGAGTGAAAAGGTCACACAGACTAACCATTGAGTAAAATGGAATACAGATAGTGGGGTTTGGCTTTATTGACCTGAATGTACCCATCAAGACTTAAAAAGTAAAACGTCATTGGCATTCAAAAGCCATGTAGCTGAAACACTGGTATGCCCTCACATGGGACTCGACTTCAGGAAATTTATGATATTTCACAGTGAAGACCCTAGTTTGGTTAGGTCTTTCTTGTAGTTTTTTTTTTTCAGCTCAAGAATTGGAGACCAAGCCAAAATATAACTGGGGATCAAGGGTGCTGGAACCATAGGGGGAGGGAGCACCCCTGCACACACTTTTACAGCTGCAAGACCATCTACTTTCTGCTGGAAAAAAAAATAATCGCCTGGTCTAGCACTAAGCAACACAGGCAATTAGTCACAGGACTGTTCACAACTACAAATTTAAAACACATTCTAACAAGTAGTACTGTATTATATAAGTAATATAATTTAATACAATCAGGAAGGTGAATTAAAGAACACATACATGTATACATGACCCTAAAAATGTGTAAGCTTAGTCCTCCACTGGCCAGATGCAAAATGAATGTGGGTTTTCATGCCGTTTCAATGAATATGAGTTTCAAGAGCAGAGAAGTTTACTGCTCATGCTAAGTCTGTTTTCATTATGAGACTATTGTTTGCTTAGCAAAATGGCTCAATGTTTATGCTATTTTATTTCAATTTCTGTAATCATTGTAGAAGTAAATAAGAAAACATTATGTACACTGACAGGTTTGAACAGTGTTTATGGTAACTTGAGGAGAAATGGCCAAGTAGTGCAACACTGGAGTGGCTGGGGAGGGGGCTGCTGCTGGAGCAATAGGGGGTTGCTGCAGGAGGGGTTGCTCGGGGGGGGGCAAATCTATTACCCTGCCTAAGGCCCCACAGAGATAACTTACTAAAAGGATACAAGTCCTAATCTTTTCATGGACCACCTCAAAGATATGTCATTATACTCAGTATCCTACAGAGTGCTTAGAGGTGACCTGAGTCTGGCATACAAGGCATCCTCGAACCTAGTACTGATGGACCTACTGAACATCAGTAGGTCAAATGGCATCAGAAATACTCAGTCTAGGTATCTGAACTGAATGTTGTAGAGAGAGCTGCATATATATCACAGAGACTACCACTGTTCCAGAACAGACTACCCATTCAAGTAAATCAAAGCTTATCCCTGTCCATATTCAAATGCAACTTAGATTTAAGGATGGGTAATAGAAAATGTACTCCAGGATTACCCCTCATGCCACTAATGGATAGAAACAGTTCCTAAATGCTGCATTCCTTACATGGGTCCCCTCAAATTATCAATGGTATGATCCCAGTTGTTCTCACTAGGGCTAATGTACAATTATCAGCCATGGGATAGGTAAGACCAGTCAGGAAATGTTAACTGAAGCACCATAAGGGAAATTTGCTAAGCTTAAAATGTCCTCCAAGTAAACCTATGTTGTGGTAGTAAATAGTTTTAAAACATTGCACTTTTTAAATCACTAAGTGCCCCCCCCCCCCCCCCCAGCCTTCAACAGCTTCCGGCACCTGTGCTGGGGATAAATATCTAAAACTAGGGACAGAGTTTAAATGGTGCAATTGTATGCTTAGAAATTTGCAAAAAATAATAGTTTCTGCTTTAGTGTGCATTCTTTGAAGGATATGGAGTCTGAAACTCAAATGTTTCATTATTCAATGACAGCAGTCCCCAAGAATTTACCAGAAAACTACAGCTTTATAAACTACAAACTATAATTATAAACTACAGCTTTATTTATAAATAAATAAACACCAGAATAATCCCAAGAAATTCTGGGCCGGTTTTAATCACCTCCTTCATCCAGGCAAACCCACCACCCCTACCCCTGAAAAACTCATTGGTAAAGACCCTAGAGAAATAGCCAACACCTTGAATTCATTTTTCACAGAAACCATTCAGTCCCTGGCCAACCAACTTACCACTTCCCCCTTGGCTACACCCTCAACCAAAGTCCAAACTCAACCCGCCTTCAACCTCCAACCCGTACCTACCTCCTATATTAGAACCCTCCTAAATAAACTCAAACCAACCACCTTAGCGGCTGACTTACTCCCAGCCAACTACCTACAAATTGCATCTGAGGCCATAGCCTACCCTGTTTCTATCTTGGTTAACCGGACCATTTCAGAAGCTTCTATTCCCTCTATTTGGAAAATCTCCCACATCATCCCTCTTCATAAAGGTGGATCTTCCACAGACACATCAAACTACAGACCCATAGCTATACTATCTCCTCTAGCCAAAATCATGGAACACTGCATTCACAAGCAGCTCATTACCCATCTTATTCGAAACAATCTCCTGTCTCACACCCAGCACGGCTTTCGCCCCCATCACAGCACAACTACTGCTCTCCTTTCCTTTATTGACTCCGTTAACCACAATCATAACAATAAATTAATAACCTCGGCGCTCTTTCTTGATCTATCCAAAGCCTTTGACATGGTCAATCACCAACAGCTGATCCACACACTGGAGGCATACTACCTTAGCAAGACTACCATAGACTGGTTTAATGACTACCTTTCTCATAGAAATCAGGCTGTGCTATGGGAAAATAGCTTATCCGACCTACTCCCCACAAATATCGGTGTTCCCCAAGGATCTATCCTTGGTCCTCTTCTTTTCTCTTTATTTATTAACGATCTGCACTCTATCATTCCCAAAGCCACCTGCATACAATATGCAGACGACTCCACCCTGATCTGCTCCGACAACTCCTCGACAAACTCCAAGTTGCCACCCAAAACTGTTTTTCCCTAGTTGAAAAATGGTTCTTGGAACTAAAACTCTTACTTATCCCATCCAAAACCAAATTACTTCTGTTTTTCCCCACTACTCCCACCCCTCAAGGAAATCATTCTCCTACCTCCAATCACCCCAACTTTCACGTGATATCCAATAATGGGACCAAAATTGACCCTGTCTCTCACACCAAACTGCTTGGTGTGACCTTAGACCACAAGCTTAAATTTGACACTCACATTAACCTGACCATTAAGTCGGTAAACAAGAAACTCGGGTCCATGTATAGAATTAAGAACTTCCTAACCCCACATACTAAATTAACCATTGCTCGGACTCACCTCCTTTCCACACTCCTCTATGCCTCCCCGATATTCTCCTTCCTTAATAAAACAGAACTCAACAAACTATCTACAACCTATAACCACATAGCTAGATTTATAACAGGAATGCCCTATCGTACACACCACTGTAACAATCTCAGAACACTACACTGGTTAGAACTATCTAACACTCTCAAACTCAATCAACTTACTGAGGCATTCAAAACTATCCACCATCCTGACAAAACCCCTGCAATGACCAAAATATTCATTCCCTACTCTAACCTTAATTCCCTTAGATCCTCCAAAAGCCTACAAATTCAAACTATTAAAGCTAACAATTCAGGAGGTGAAGCACTCTATGCTAATTCCATTGGAAAATCTTGGAATGCCCTCCCAAACAACCTAAGACACGAGACCTCACTCAACCTATTCAAAAAATAACTCAAAGATCTACTAAAATCTAATTGGTTATGCCCATGTTCTAATCCTGATTAGCAGCAAACAGCCAACTACTATCTATTATCCATCCAATCCATAATTCAAGGGTCTTCATTTGTAGTTAGGGTACTCCAACTACCTAAGAATGTTTCAACTATTTAAACTATCTGTATAACCCTTTTAATTGTTCATGTGACCTTGAAAGTAATACTTTGTATTCTTATCTCCTGTTGTTTTTTGTCATAACTACCCTCTATGGAGCTTTTCTCCCCGGGCCTCCACTGAAAATGGACATGTATCCAGTTGGACTAGCCCAGTCAACAAATGTAAAATAAAATAAAATAAAATAAAATAAAATAAATAAATAAATAGCTTTAACAAGAGAAAAATATATGATGCAAAGTCTGGGAGGCATTCTGCAAGATGAGGGACAGTGGCAAGTTATAGTAGTATGAGGTTAGCTTTTAAGCATTTTATTTACTAATTTATACATTCAACAAATGGTTAAGTAAGATGGCCTCCAAAAACAATCAAGACAAATTGAGTAACTGATTCTGCTATATTCTTGTGTGACACCACTGAAAAATATACTGAGAGGCTTTCCTTATCTGGGTTTTCAGTTTGGTGATTAATGACAAAAATATAAAAAGAAGATTTTTTTTTAGGATCAGAGGTGGCAGCGAATGTAACCTGGCCTTACTTGTGGGAAAAGCTTGCAACTTGTGTGAAATGACGGTGAGAGACTAAAGGAAGGAAAGAAGAGTCCAGGATGGGAGCAATACAAAAGAGTACAAACAAAGCTGGAACAGAAATTGAGGTAAAATCTGACAGCATTGATATGAGCGGCCTATAAGTGGACAACCAGTTGCTCTAGGAAATGTCATTTAAAGTTTCAGTAGAGTAAAAGCTGGATGATGCAACAAACCCTTTTCAATTTCAGTATTCTGGTAGTATAAAGCAATTGGAATGGATTTTGTATGTTATATTTATAACTAAAACTACTTGATTTTATGCAAATTATATTTCAGGAGAGAGCAAGTAGGGTATGCTATATGCTTCTCTCTGACAGAAAATTTTCTGCACTGTAGGTGGTTGAGATTGGAAAAGTGAGACAATGACTCCAGTGACACCCCTAGGTAGTTAAACTCTGAAGCACAAAATTTAGTGTAGCATATGCACCTTATGGTATTGCTTTTTGACTTAAGCTAAACATCATCTGTTTATCATAAATAGTTGTTGGTTGAGGGTGCTTGGCCTTTTGGCTTAAAGTATAGTTGTCAAAGACAAAAGACAGTTGTCCAAGCTAAGCGAAGCCAAATTATCAACACATCTAATGTTTTAAGAGTTTTGTCTGGTCTATGGTGAGAATTAATGAACAAGGTGAAAAAAATAGGGGTTCAAGTACCGACCTTCCTATACACCTTAGGTCAATGAGGTTTCATTAAAAATTAAATATTAAACTACATTAACCATTAGTCTTGCAGTATTACTGACAGAGTTGTGTTTACTGTCAGGCAAAAAGTTGCTGTCCAAGAAAACAAAGGCAAGGCCCAGCAATGGAAAAGCACCCTCCTCAGCCTCAGCAGGCAAATAAGACAACTTATTAAGTCCTCCAAGGGCTCCTTTGAGAGAAACTTAATAAGTACAGCCAAGGACAACCATAAGGCCTTTTACAGCTACGTTCATAACCTAGAGGGTAGGACCCAAGCATGTGCAGAACTAGTGGCCAATGGCATCACACATACTGACCAAATAGAGATATCAAACTTGCTAGTGGATAGGTTTGGTGAAAATTTCCTTCCCTTATTCCCTCCTAACTTACAACAAACCTTTCCCAAAATCCCCCCCACCCTACATATCTGAAGAGAAGGTCCTCAAAGCCCTGTCCAAGGCAAAAAGAAACAGCCTCTATGGGACCAGATGACATCCCAGGCTGCCTTCTAAACAGGCTAAAACATGAACTAGCATCACCACTAAGTACCATTTTTAATCATAGCCTAACCACAGGCTTTGTTCCTGCAGAATGGAGAACAGCTACAGTTATTCCCCTCCACAAAAGTGGTCTAGTAACAGACCCAGGGAATTACAGACCCATAAGCCTGCCCAGCCTCATCCATAAGGCCATGGAATGCATCATTATGGACCACATAAATAGACATAGGTGATCTCCAAACCTTAGGTCCTACTCAATTAGGCTTCATGAATGGCAAATTATGCATGTCATATCTGGCGGATTTCTTTGAAAGTGTGGCCAAGGCCATTGATGAGGGAAAATCTGTGCACACAGCTTACCTCGACTTGGCAAAGGCTTTAAACACAATCCCACATTTAGTCATTACCGATAAACTTAGCAAACTGAATGTAAACCCCTTTGCTGTAAGATGGGTTGCCAACTATCTCACAAACTGGACACACACTATCAAAGTGGGTGACTCCACATCAACCAGCAGATGTGTTACCAGCGGGGTGCCACAGAGGTCAGCGCTGGGCCCCGTACTGTTTGGTATATACTTCTCAGAAGTTCAGGCCAAAACTAAAGGGTTGTGGCTGACCAACTTTGTAGATGACTGCAAACTAGCTGCAGTCACTGAATCCCCAAATGATGTCAGTATACACCAGAAGGAGCTCACGCAGACCAGCGAATGGTGTATTAGTCACAGTCTCAAACTGAATGCAGAGAAATGCATCATCATTCCCTTTGGCACAAACAGTGTCCCTTTTCACTATCAAATTAACAACAATACGCTAAGTACCAATGAAGTGATAAAGGACCTGGGATCACAAGTTTGACTGTGACCTTAACTTCGACCACCATGTGCCTACTGTAGTAAGGAAAGCTTTCTACCCAGCACACTTGGTTAGTAAAGGCATCATCCTGAGAGCAAAATAAGTTATAATCCCCCTGTACTCGGCACTTTTCCGGACCATAATTGAGTATAATACCCTATTTGGCATGCACTGTACTAAGCACCTGCAGCAATTAGAGAGACCTCAGAGGTTTCTAACAAAGAAGATCAAGGTGCTCCAGCATGTGCTTTGCACAGACTGACTAAAGTCCCTGTCACTATACTTCATGTCATATAGACTTCTTAGGGTTATGCCTGGCCTACACTGCAATCCAAGACCCAAGCCTAATGAATTTGCTGCACATCCATAAATCAAACAGGACTAGAGCTACCCAGACCTAAATATAGCCTTTGACTTGAATAGGCCATGCTGGAGGAACAGATTTATCTCCCAACAACTGCTGCATCTTTGGAACAGACTACCAATTCATGTGAAACAGAGCACCTCTACGACACTATTCAAGAGGAGACTGGACGAGTGGATGGGGTACCATAAATTCTTACCAGGGATAGCACCCACAACCCTCCTGGACATGGGCAGTCATCAGTAAATGCAATCTTGGATATTGACTAGCATTTCTATGGTATTACATTGGGATGAAAGGTCTAGGCTTAAAATGACCTCTGGGTCGATAGCCTAGTAATCTCCTATGATCCTAGGACCTTATAGCTTTATCTGTAGTGAAACCACAAAAGACATTTTGAGGCAGATCAGTTTAGAAAATGAGTGAGTAAATGCAAAACACTTGGATCATGATTTGCAGTTGTAGATAGGTATGAGAACCCTAAGCATGTATGTTTTACTGCAAACAAGTGCATTGACCAGCGTGTGATAACCTGGTGCAGATTTGATAAGTGCACTTGCAGAACTCTGCAGCTCAGATGTGTGTCATTATTTAGTGGCTTCAATCCCAAGAAAACCACAATTTTTTTAAGAACAGACCAAAAATATGAGGCAAAAGTCTGGACAGTCTCCAAAAAAACTGGGTAGTTGAGAAGTATGAGAGGAATTACAGATTAAAGATAAGATAACTGAGTGGTTAATGAAGGGGAAACACCAGCAAACACAGCAACACTTTTTCTTAGGTGCTTAAGGAGGTTTGCCTATTTGCTATTGGACTGAAAGAGAAGAAGCTACTGAATTTTATAACTTGAAGGCAAATGACGGATCCTGGCTTGTATATGTACAGGAAATACTAGATGTGATGAAAAGCAACATGTGTTTTCAAATTAACTCTGGTATTCTTATTGACTGCTTTGTGATTTGAATTCAGAAACTTGGCAAAGTGCCTAACGGAATGAAGAAGAATCTAGCAAAATCAGTAACGAGCAAGTGCAGATGGTTCTAATGTTCTGGCTATTGCCAGTCCAGAGAGAATGTTGTTTGCAGTTTGTAGTAAAATATGGGAACTTTAATCAGACTAGTTGCTAGAAGTTTAACATTTGAATTTCATTTATGGGTACAAGACATGATTAGCACAGACGGGCAGTGCAGTTTACTTTTAAATGTTGTTGTTGTTGTTTGTCTTTCAGCTTTTCCTGGTTAGGGGTCGCCACAGCGGAACTCCAGTCCGCTAATGATTGGCAGTAGATTTTCACAAACGCCGATGTGCCAGCTCAACGTTCAACCTTCAATGAAGGCACGCCCATTATGCATGTCTTTCGAACGCCCACCCAACCACGGGGAGGACATGCAGACTCCACACAAAAGGCACTCCCCGCACTCCAGCTGAGAATCGAACGGAAGAACCTTTTGCTGTGAGGCAACAACGCTACTGCAGCACCACCGCAGATACTTTTAAATGTACAGGCCAGTAAGTGTTAGGAAATAGGGACCATTTGTTGTTTTTAACACTTTTTCTGATAACTAGATAAGTAGGCCTGTCTAAACACACTTTTAATCCCATGACTGGAGATGTAAAGGCAACTGCAGTATATAACACATTTAAATGATCCATGAATGCTAGTACTTGCTGTTACAACTAAGTGTAAACTTACACTCACATCACATTTAGCCAATTAAAACTCCTTTACTAAAGGACAGTCTCTGTAGAGTTACAGTGAATCAACTTCCAGATCATCCACGCTGTGTTTTGGTATATTCCTCATAAAATCTGTATTTCTTTAGCAAATACGTGAGGACTGAAGTTAATAAATAATGATCTATATTTGGGTTATAGACTTCATATCCCTCAGAAAATACATGCTAACACAAATCCTGTTTTTATAGCAACTTTCTAAGTTTATGTTGCGTCTTTTGGCTTTTCCCGGTTAGGGGTCGCCACAGCGAAACTCTGGTCCGCTAATGATTGGCAGTAGATTTTTACATGCCGAGTTGCCAGCCCTGATGCACAACCTTCAATGAAGGTACGCCCATTCACGCATGTCTCCACACAGAAGACGCTGTAGCTGAGAATCAAACGGTTCAACGTCTTACTATGAGGCGTCAACGCTACCGCAGCACTGTCGCTATTTTGGGGCCTTTGTTCCCCTAAGTTTGGCTTTGCACAGATTTCTTGAGCTATGAGGTTGAGAGGTATGACTGTGTATAGTCTGAGAGGATGAAAGGAGGCACTAAATAAAATATATAGAGGATAAAATATTATCTCTCTGGTAGATGCTGCTTCCAAGTAATAACAGGCTGTATTGACCAGAGGGTTATAAAAAAAAACAATATGAGATTAAATGTCAAATAGTGTAATGATATCCATGTAGAAAATAATAATAGTACAAATTATAATATTGGAAGAGCTCAATTAAATGTCGGCAAATGACAGAAAGAGAGTGTGGGGACTGGTACATGGTGAGCTGCCTGATGTAATAAAACTGAAGAAAGAACTCCCAGTACTATTACCTTATCTCCTCAACAAATCATGGGAGATGTATGTGGCTCGAGAGAGCAGGCAGTGGGCATATGCGATTCATCTTCCATAGGCATTCATTATTCCTACCCTGTGGGACATACTTAAGAATAACATAGTACCTATTTCTGCTGTGATATGTAGTTTGGCAACATATTCTAAATGTCAGTCCCTCAGTTAGTTGTACATGTTCAAAAAATGCCAATACCCACATGTAGCTTGAAAATGTGTCCTCCTGAATGCCAGCCCTGGTGTTCTTTGGATAACAGGGTTATTAAATTAGAAAGTTGCAACAGATATGACATTCTTAGACTTCAGTAAAGCCATTTGAAAAGACAGGACAGTGAAGTGAGTTAATGCTGGGGTGAAAGTACTATTACAAGAGTGACTGGACAGCTACATTTGGAAAGTCAAGGTAAGCAGAGCAAAGTCAGGTCAGTGGGGTACTATAAGCATCACAAATGTTGTTAAAATATTTTGTGTCTTTATAAGTGTTCCTGCAGCAGGTCTGATCTAAGCATCTATGTGTTATAAAGTTAACTGAAGCCAGTTCAACATAAAAGAAATAATGCAGACATAAAGCAATTGCCTGAAGTAACATAAGATCACAGAAGGAATTAAAAAAAAAACACATTATAAAAATATGAATTTAAAACACTACATTATAAAAATATGAATTTAAAACACATCAGGAAAGAATAACATTGTGAGAATAAAAATCTTATTAAAAACTTAAAAAAGAAGACTATGTATATATGCATAAACAAATAAACTGTATTTAAAATTGAGCAGCTTGTGATGTCCCTGATCTGGGCCAGTAATCATAGAGCCTGAATCCTCACCACTGACACCAATGAGGGACTTTCACTTGGAACAAAAATAGATAAGCACAGTATGTCCAGATGCAGCTCTTTGTACCAACCACAATTTCCCTTAAGAGCACACAGGAAACACACTCAGTCTGGGGGCTGGGTTTCCCTCTCACTCTCCAAGCCCCCATTAAGACTCCCCACTGACACAGCTGTAGAGTTGAGTCCTCAGCCTAGTGTTCCAAGCCAAGTCCTCCAGCACCCTCTCTGTAAAACCAGTGCTCTGGGTCCCTGCTCCAGGTACCTGACACACACACTCTTTGAGATTTGATTTTCACACATACATGCACCTGGGAAAAGCTGGTGCAGATTTACCAGCTATGCCCCCTTCTGCCCAGACTATATAAGGTAGGTACTGCTGTGATGCCCCTACGCTTGCCCAGTAATCAAGAAGCCTCAGGCCTCACCACTGGCAACAGTGAGGGACATGTACAATGGAAGGATGACAACACAGTAAACCACAATTTCCCTTAACAGCACACAGAGATCACAGTCAGTCTGGGGCAGATTTCATCCTCTTTCTCCAGATCCCCAATAAGACTCCCCACTGGCACAACTATAAGGTTAAGATCTCAGCTGAGGGGTCAAGTCAAGACCTCCTGCACCTTCTCTGTCCAATCAGTGCTTCATGTCCCTGCCCAAGTAGCTGATACACATACATTTTGAGATTTGATGTTTATACAAACACATCACACACCTGGAGAAGGCTGGCACAGGTTTACTAGCTATGCCCCTTCTGCCCAGACTATAAGGTAGTTATCACTGCCACCAACCCCTACTTATCTGCTACTTAAGGCCCTTCCAAAGGGTGACCAGTCCTACTGTGTAATGTTACTATTATCCAAATGGTAAGTGTAACCAAGACTAAGGGTATTTAGGAGTAGCCCGTACAGTGTCACCAAATACATATGCAAGTACTCTCAGAGCTTAAATATGTCTAAACAAACCAGCCACAAAGATAGATTTAAATATATTTAATAATACATAATAAAAGAACAAGACAATATTCAATCAACACAGTAACTACAGAGTTCAGAATCACAGGAAATATTTTAAAACAACATTGCAGGACAGTCTTAAATAAATACAGAAAACATCAAGACTAATCTTTACTATATTCCTATCTATTTCCAAGAGATACTATGCCCTAAGTCTTACAGAGCAAAATGCAGGCAGAAGTGCTGAATGGATGCTTCTAGGTCCAAGTCAAGATACAAAATGCACAGTCTTTCTCTGAGAGAGTTCCTAAATTACTATCAAACACCACTGCTTGGTCAGCTTGGATGTCAGCACTCCTGCTTGGTCAGCTTGGATGTCAGCACTCCTTGTCACCTGCCTTCAATTCCCAGGCTAACAGATACTAACAGAATTTTAACAGCTCTGTATGGTAAGTACATATTTCGCAAATGTGCAGCTACTAGGAAGTCACAGAGCAATAAAACACTTTACATTTTAAACATAGTAAATACTTCTATCCAAAAGAATAGAAAAAACGTCTAGCTCTAGACATCCTGTCTTCTTGCTGTAATGAAACTAACATTTATAGCACATCATAAAGCACTTAATTTCAACTTATTTTCTTAACATTTTATGAGTTAGTCTTCTATGTTCCAGCAGGGTATGCTGTGGTTACATTCTTGAAGCCCAGTACATAACAAACAGTTCTGTATCAATCATATCAATATTCACAAATGACATATAATTATTTGCAAAATTCCAGATAGCTGGCTGGTATGTCACAACCCCCCCCCCTCCAAAAACTCAAGCTAATTTTTCAAGTGTCCCTTGAGAAACATTGCTTGAGAGGGTTGAGACTATCTGGGAATACCTACCCCATTCCCTGTCTTGAGAGCCCATCTGCATTGGCATTGGTAACCCCACTGCAGTGCTGCACTGTCATATCATATGCTTGCAACCCTAGGCTCCACCTTAGTAACTTGTCATTTTGCTGGCTGGCTTGATCTACCCGTGTTTAAGGATTGTGGTCTGTAACTACAGTGAATTTCCTTCAATAGAGATAAGGCTGAACTTTCTGCAGTGTCCACACTATATCTAGACATTCCTTTTCTACAGCTGCATAGCATTCCTCCCTGGGTTGGAGCCTATGACTGAGATACACCACTGGGTGCTCTAATTACAGCCCCCACCTCATGGTTTGAAGCATCCACCTGCACAACATATTATTTGCTATAATCTGGACTGGCTAACACAGGGGGTCCTACCAAAGCTCCTTTAAGTTTCTGGAATACCTGCTTACTTATTGGGATCCATACTACCTTATCTGGCCTGTTTTTCCTTGTCAGATCTGTGAGGGGAGCAGCTATGGTACTATAATTGGGAACAAATTTTCTTTAGTACCCTGATCTCCCTAATGGCTTCCACTTTGGCATGTTCTGGCCTGATCTTACCAATCCTCATTCTGTGTCCCAGGTAGGAGACCTCTGCCATACCCACCTGACATTTGCTGGGCTTAATGGTCAACCCTGCCCTCTGTAGTGTGCCCAGCACCTCCCTGACATGCAGAAGGTGCTCTTACTAGGAATGGCTGTAGATGGCAACATCATCTAGGTAAACAAGGGCAAAATTTTGTACTCCTGTTAGGGTACGAGCTACCAGCCTGTGGAAAGTCGCTGGGGCATTTTTCATCGCAAAGTGCATCTTTGTGAACTCATACAAGCCAAAGGAGTAACAAAAGTTGACCTCTCTCTCTCTCTGGCACTGGGAGTCAAGGACACCTGCCAATAACCCTTGGTAAGATCAATTGTGGTAAGATACTTAGCCCCACCCAGC
The DNA here is from genome assembly GCF_019279795.1 of Protopterus annectens. NCBI lineage: Eukaryota > Metazoa > Chordata > Ceratodontiformes > Protopteridae > Protopterus > Protopterus annectens. The sequence continues at coordinate 435,436,287 of NC_056748.1, forward strand.
TGCTGTAGGGCTTCATCTGTCCTAGGCATGGGGTAAGCATCTGACTCCATGTGACTATTTAATTTCCTGTAGTCCACACAGAACCTGGTGCTGTCATCCTTCTTTGGTACCAGCACCACTGGGGACACCCAGGGACTGCTGGACTCTTGAATTACCCCTAGTTCCAACATTTCCTATGTCTCCTCTCCCAAAGTCTGTTTGACTCTCTTAGGCACCCTATAATGGACCTGCTTAATAGACCTTTGTGGTCCTGTATCCACATGGTGCTGCACCAGGTGGGTACACCCTGGTTTCCCGGTGAACATACCCACAAACTCCTTTAGCTCTACTCGGATTTCTCAAATCTGGTTTGGGGTTAGCTGCTGGAATATTACTACCCCTTCCACTGAGGTGTCAGTTGGAGCCTCACTGAGAAGATCAGTCACCAGATCCCCCTCAAACTCCTTCTGCCATCTACTGCAGATATTCAGAACAAGGGCTTCCCTGTCATGGTAAGGTTTCATTATGTTAACATGGTACAATTTGTGCCCCTGTCTCCTGCCAAGCAGTTCAACCATGTTGTTAACATCACTGCCCTTCCTTACTACTTTGTAGGGACCTTCTCAAGCTGCCTGCAGCTTGTTGTGTCTAACAGGAATGAGAACCATTACCTGCTGCCCTAGAGCATATGCTCTAGGTCAAGCATTCCTGTCATACCAGCCCTTTTCCTGCTGTTGGGCTTCTGCCAGATTCTCTAGGGCTAAGCCCATGAGTTTCCCAAGCCTTGTCCTGAGGTTTAGAACATATGTCACAAGAGACTCCTTGTGGGATTCACACTCATCCTCCCACTCATCTCAAATCAGAACTAGAGGTCCCTTCAACCTATTCCCATACAAGTCAAAGGGTGAAAAACCTGTGGATTCCTGGGGCACCTCTATGTAAGCAAACAACTGATAGGGCAAATATTTGTCCCACTCCCTCTTAAACTGGTCCGCAAATGCCCGTAACATCATCTTAAGCGTAGAGCTTAACCTCTCAACAAGACCATTAGTCTAAGGATGGTAGGGGATGGTCTTTAGGTGTTTCACTCCACAGACAAACCAGCAGGTCTGACATGAAATTGGCACCTCTGTCAGTCAGTGTTTCCTTTGGGAAACCTACCCTGCTGAAAATCTCTAACAAAGCATTTGCCACCTTTTCTGCCTCAGTGGAGGACAGAGCCAGTGCCTCAGGGTATCTGTTAGCATAATTTACTACCACTAGGATATACGTTTTCCCTGGGGAACTTGGGGTACTCAGAGGCCCCATAATATCCATAGCTATCCTCTGAAATGGCTCCTGAATCACAGGCAAAGTCATTAAAGGAGCTTTCACCTTGTCTCCTGCCTTCCCTACCTTTTGGCACTGCTCACAGGTCCTGCAGTACCCTGTTACTTCTCTGGAAATCCCAGGACAAAAGAAGTTCTACATAATATGTCTCTTTGTACGTTTTATGCCCATATGACCTGCAAAGGAAATATCATGGGCTATGGCTGGAAGTGCCAGACAGTAGACTCTGGGCACTACCAACTGCTGTATTCTCTCACCTTCTAGCCCTCCCTCAGGGGTCTGCTCTCTGTACAGTAACCCTTTGTCCCAGTATACAGATCCTCCCTTCCCTTGAGAATCAGGTACCTCACTAGCTACCTCCCTCAGGCCTTGTAATGTAGGGTCTGAGAGCTGAGCCTGTCTCAACTCTCTCTTAGTAACCCTTCCCAACTCCCCTTCCACAGGAAGTCTGGTACTCTCTGACAGTGGTGCCTCACTGTCAGCCTGGGTACTACGTACTACTCACCTCTGCCCTTGCAGTCACTCTGTCCAAGGGAACATCAGTACTCACAAGAAGCTGTGATTCACCTTCAGTCTCACTGCTACAAAGTAGCTTCCTCCCTGAAGTAACCATCTCACCAGTCCTGGCTGCATTTGTGTGGTCTGTCTGGGTCTCTCCCAGGCTACCAGACCCACATGCTTGTCTCCAAGCCTCACTGCGTGTAACTGCATGCACACACGGTACTGCATTATCAAAATCATTCCCTATCAGGGCATCTGCAGGGATATCCTCAAACACACCTACTTCCTCTCTTCCTTTTCCACCCTCCCAGTCAAGGTGAACTCTAGCCAAAGGTATATGGAATGAGGTCCCTCCTAAAGCTCTGATTGGAGTAGAGTGCCCAAGCAAGTAGTGCTCATCTGTAACCATTGCAGGCTTCACAGTGATTAAGTCAGAGGCTGTGTCTCTCTTAGCAGTCGCCTCTTTCCCATCCACTAAAATAGGATATAATCTCTTGTGGTAGTCTAGTACCCTTGTTATTTCCAGACAACCTACTGTTGGCATTTTGTCATTACCACTTACTGGCTTTCCCATCTTTTGTTCCCCACCTTGCCTCCATAGACATCTATATGCTATATGGCCCCACTGGTTGTATTTAAAACATTTAACCCTTGGTCCTGGATGTGCACCTGGACTAGTGGCTTCCACTGCTATTGGCAGACTTTGTTGGGGCAGTCTGGACTGCCCACTATGGGTTCCCTTAGACCCATGAGCAGCACTGGGTATCTCTTTACTGTGCAGTGATGCCCTGCTTGCTAGGTATAGATCTCTCTTCCTCCCCAACTCATCTGCAGTACTGCATTGTCTATAGGCTAACCAGATTCACATGCCCTCAGGCAAAGTGCTAAGGGCTTGTTCCCTCACCAAAAGGTCTGCCAGCCCTTAAAAAGTGGTGACCTGACATCCACTCACCCACCTATGAAAATATATGCTTAGTTCATTAATGTATTCACACACACTTTCATCTGCCTTGCGTTTATGCTCACGAAACTTTTTTATAAACATCAGGTGTTACCTTAAAACATTCTAGCAAACAGTTTTTTACAATATTATAATTTAAATAATCAGTATCAGACAGTTTAGAAATTACATTTACAGATTTACCATGGAGTAAGGGGGTCAGGAACCGTACCCAGAGCCCTTAGTCAACATTATACTGTTTACATACCATTTCAAACATATGAATGAAACTATCAAAATTATCCCCCTGTGTAAATTATGGACTAAATTTACTGACCTTTGTTGCTTCTGGGGTTCGGATACTGCCTTCCTTATTACCTTCATGACTTTGGCGAAGAGTCAGCATCTCTTTTTCATGTTGCCTTTGCTTCTACTTCTCCTCAGCCTCCAGCTGTTGCAGTTTCTCATTTTCCTCAGCTTTCAGATGGTGCAGTTTCTCATTTCTCTCAGTCTCTCTGCTGCTTCTATTTCCAAATGCTTGGCCTCTAGCTCAATTCTCTTTAACTCCAGATGGATTTGTCAGCCCTCTGTGGAAAGGTTGAACTGTCGATTTTCTGAGAGTTGTACATCTCCACGACCAGTCTAATTGTCCTCCTGGTTGCTATTCTGTAATGCAGCTGTGACTAAAGCTGCAGTCATGTCTCCTTTAAATAGGCTGGCATGCAGCAGTCCTTTAGTCTGGCACATTTCAGCCAAATGGCTCATTGTCAGCTTGCCATACTCCTCTGCTGACATGCTTGGCTGCTCTCCCTGACTAACTAAGCTAACAAAAAAATCAAACAATTGTGGCATGACCTGTGAATGTTCACTGAGTGGCTGATTGAGAGTACAAACACCTTCAGTGACCATTGTACACAGGCTACAGGAATTCAATATCCACACCAGTACAAGCCAATTAATATGTGATGTGGCTAACTCACCACTGTCAACCAATTAATATGTGATGTGGATATCCCACCACTGTCCACCAATTTAATATGTGATGCCCCTGTACTGGCCCAGTAATCAAGGAGCCTCAATCCTCACCACTGGCAACAGTGAGGGACGTACACAATGGAAGGATGACAAGTACACACACACACACACAGAGTAAAGTACAATTTCCCTTAAGAGCACACAGTCAATCTGGAGCTGGTTTCCCCCACTTTCTCCAGATCCCCAATAAAAATCCCCACTGGCACAGCTGTAAGGTTAATATCGCGGCCCAGGGGTAAAGCCAAGACCTCCAGCAGCCTCTATGTCTAACCAGTGCTTTGTGTCCCTATCCAAGTACCTGACACACACACACACACACAAACTTTGAGGTTTGATCTATATACAAACACATACACATACCTGGGGAAGGCTGGCACATGTTTACTAGCTATGCCCCCTTCTGCCCAGACTATAAGGTAGTTATCACTGCCACCAACCCCTATTTATGAGCTACTTACGGCCCTCCCAAAGGGTGACCAATCCTACTGTGTAATGTTACTATTATCCAAATGGTAAGTGTAGCCAAGACTAAGGATATTTAGACGTGGCCTGTACAGTGTCACCAAATACATATGCAAGTACTCTCAGAGCATAAATATGTCTAAACAAACCAACCACAAAGATAGCTTTAAACATATTTAATAGTAAGTAATAAAAGAACAAGACAATACTCAATCAACACAGTAACTACAGAGTTTAGAATCACAGAAAATATTTTAAAACAACATTGCAGGACAGTCTCAAATAAATACAGAAAACATATAAACTAATCTTTACTATATTCCTATCTATATCTAAGAGATACTATGCCCTAAGTCTTACTTACAGAGCAAAGCACAGGCAGAAGTGCTGAATGGATGTTTCTTGGTCCAAGACAAGATAGAAAATGTGAGAATTTCTAAATTGCTATCAAACACCATTGGTGGGTCAGCTTGGATGACATCACTCCTTGTCACCTGCCTTCAGTTCCCAGGCTAACAGATACTAACAGAATTGTAACATTTCCATGTGAGAAGTACACATCTCTCAGATTTGCAGCTGCTAGGAGGTCACAGAGCAATAAAACACTTTACATTTTAAACACAGTAAATTCTTCTCTCCAAGACAATAGAAAAAAACTTCTAGCTCAAGATATCATGTCTTCTTGCTGCAATGAAACTAACTTTATAGCACATTGTAAAGCACTTAATTTCAACTTATTTTCTTGAAGTTTTGTAGGTTAATCTTCTATGTTCCAGCAGGGTATGCTGTGCTTACATTCTTAAAGCTCAGTACATAACATACAGTTGTGTAACAATCATATCAATATTCACAAATGACATAGAGTTATTTACAAAATTCCAGATAGCTGGCTGACAGTGTCACAACTGCCACCAGAACACCCTAAAGCCAGGTACTCTAAAGCTCTTACAAGGTTACCCAGTTATACAGAATGTATAGAATTAATACTAATAGAAATGGCAGTGTATGACCAATGCAGCAAGGCTTTCAGAAGCGGCCACAGTGTCACCAACTAATATAAGTACTCTCAAAGGTTAAAATATTCTCTTAAAGGCTAGCCACAATCAAATGTTTAAATATATTTAATAATAAATAATAAAAGAACATGAAAATACAAAATATTTATTTACAATAAACACCAGAGTTAAAAATCACAGGAAATACTAAAAGTAACTCAGATGGAAAGGTTCACACAAATGCAGAAAACAATAGTTAATTAATCTCACTATATTTTTATGATTGATCTAAAAAATTACCGTCCCCTAGTTCACTTACTAGAACAAGGCAAGATGAAGTGGTTGAGTGATCCTTCTTTATCAGGTTTCAAAAACAAACTGCTCTGGGACTTCTGTCTCATCTGGTATTAAAACATTATTTCAGTGCTGGATTGCAGAATGACATCACATACATGTGGTCATCTGAATCTGGTTCCCACACTACCCCCTTTACTAGAAACTGAACCAGAATCTAGCACATAGGTGTTACCATACACACAGCTAGAGCTTTGCTGAGATGTGTTATAGCATCTGGAAGCTATACAACCCATCTCAAAACTTCCACCCTTCCAGGGTAGCAATTAGTTCACCCCTAAGGACAATACAGTAGGATTCCTAGTCCTGGTTTTCACAGACAGTTAATCTCTGGCTGCAGTCAGCACTGTAAGATACAATCTTTATGGCCAAAACCAGGTAATTTAATTTCAGACTATTTTTCAAAGTTAGCTGGACTACGATTAACCTCTTCTCTTCCAGTATCCTATGTTACAATATATTAATTTCAACAATTACAATGCAGCCTGACATACAGGTGTATTTATTTTCTGTCCAGCAGGGCCCACTGTTGATACATTTCTAACACAAGCATCTGTTCAAATCAGTTTGATATACAAATGACATATAATTATTTACAAAACTCCAGCTAGCTATGCTGTCATATGTTACCCATCCACTGCTCTACTTTTCCAGATATAGCTGGCAATACCTCACATCATCACACAGTTCTATATTTCAAGACTGGGGCAATGGAAATATATTAATTAACCTTTTGTTATTAGAGGTATTAAGTTTTAACTGCCAAAGCAACTTCCTCATCTCTAATTGTGTTTTCCAATATCCTCCTCTTATGTCCACTGGCACAACTTCTATAATGCCGGTATCTGTGTTATGCTGTACTACCAATTTACTCATTAGAAGTGAGAAACTAGTACTGATACTTAATAGTGATAGCAGTTCTTAAACTCATATAATGATGTTTCCCCTTGAAAAAGTAAGCATATGAGCCAAACGATCTTTTTAAAGATGGTCTTTTAAGGCACAGCAGTTTAAAAGTGATGCAATACAGATAGTGTGTAGACTGTACTTGTCTGATATTAAAACCCCTCACCTCTTATCTCTGTGATCTGTGAGCATAATTTCCCAGAATATTTCTAACAGAGCTTTGGTGGGTTTGAGATTTTTGGCTTTTAGTTGCTCCACATATGCACTTTTGGATAATGCTGCTTCTATCTAGGTAGGCAGGTAATTAAATCATTTTAATATTTTCAAATACACCACTGCAAGTACTAAAAATGGTTGTTGAGGATAGGACTCTGGGCAACACCATGTTCTCAGTTGTGATGGTATGGATAAGGTAATACTTATCATGAAATTAGTCATGCAGAGTAGAGAAGCCATCTTAGGGCTGATTTAATACCAGACACTGATGATAAGGCCCTGCAAGCCACCAGATCATCTTCATATAATTCTTCTTCTTCTTTCGGCTTTTCCCGGTTAGGGGTCGCCACAGTGGATCAGCTGTCCGCTCATGATTGGCTCCTAAAAGAAGTGCCATCAATAACAGAAATATCAACACTTTGAAAATTTAACTGTGATTGTGACAATAAAAGTGAATTCAAAACTCACTCTTTATAAAGTGCTGTACCTCCACTTTCTTCTTACTTATGTACACTGACTCCAAGATCTGTGTATCTCAGAATGGGATGAATAATTCAAGATGGAAAAGTCTCAGAGTTAATGTGGATTTTCTTTATTTGGGCTTAAATTATTGCTCTTCCGATAATCACAATTACCTTTCTTGGATTTTCAAGGGACACCCTCATATGGCATATGTTTAGTGAAGAATTGTCCTTGATAAATCCATTGCTCAGAATATGTTGAGGAAAGAGCTAAGAACCAACCCTTGAGGAACTCCTGAAAACACAGGTGCTAGCTGGAACAAAGTGCTCCTTATTTTCACCCTGAAACATATAACTTTTTAACCATTTTATTGATCTGTTTGCAAATCCCGTACTAGTTAGAATTTTCAGAAGGGAATAATCACCTTGTATCATATTCCCAATGAGATCACTGAACATGGCTTCAGTTAGGAGACTTCTATTCAGTTTGTAACTGAGTAAAGAGCCTAAGAGAGTGATGAAACTATTCTCCCTCCTTTATTCTTACTGTTGATTAGCAAACAATGCATTATTATCCTGATATTTCAAAGCTAGCTGGGCCATAAGCTTTGTTAGCCCTTTACTGTGTACATTGGCAGAGTATGTAAAAAAAAAAAAAAAAAAAAAAACACAGTGTTGGTGCCTCGGCAGATTATATTGCAGCAAAGCACAGTGTTAATGACCACAGTCATGTTAAGGATTAAGGTGTTCCAAGTCTGTTTTAATATGATACATACGTTATAATTTGCATATCTACACTGCTTGTCCAGATGTAAAGATTTTCTAAAAAAAATCTTATGTAGGTGTACTACATAGGTTCATAGGTTAGTACTAAGCTAACTGCCCTTACGAGCCATTTTAAACATAGCCAGTTATCCCTTGTGAGACTCAAACCCTGCACTTTGTGCTTGCAAGGCAAATACCTTAAACATTAGGCCACCCTCCCAACCCTAAACATATTTATATATTAACCAAGTAGAGTAGTTTTAACCATTTGGAGAACATAAGCCATGACCCGTGCCTAAATGTACTCCAAAACTGCAAAATACCGACATACGTTTGTAGCAGTACAATCCAAATATAACAGTGAACTAATATATAATCAGGAAAATCCTGTGCTGCAAAGACTTGAGAAATTTAAACAAAATTACTTTCACATGTCACATAATTATGAGCTCTTGGGTAACATTCTTTTTAAATCTAGGATTGTTCAAGTCAGAGAAAAAATGTCTCCTCTGAGGATTGTACTGCAATTCAGTTAAACAAAATGACAGTTAATTAAGACAGATCACTATATGTGGATCTGGGACCTAAGTGTTGTAAGTTAACACCTCTTTGTTTGTTCAGTGAAGTCTGTTGTCAAATGTAAAGCATCTGCAAGCTGCCTGTGGAAAGAAATTGGTTTGCAGATTAACAAAGTTGTCAGTGTATGTAAGGAACTTCACAGTAAGCTCACTGTTAACAAAGTGACTTCACTTGCTAGGCACAGTGTATTTCAAATCAAAACTAATCAAAAAATATTTTTTGTCATACGCTTTGGGCAATCCCCTTTACAGGCCCTGAAAATTGTAAAAAAAATATATATATATATATATATATATATATATATATATATATATATTTAAAAAAATATATAGATATATATACACACACACACACACACACACACACACACACACACACACACACACATTTACATATACAGTACATACACGGGATCACAATTTTCTGTTGAAATAGAATGTCATCAATTTCTGATAGAGCTGCTAAAGCAGATCAAAATTTACTGGCTTTCCTAGTAGAAGATCACGATGGCAGTATTGGAGTCTGTGTCTGTAATTAGTAGGGGGTGTAGGGGGTTTTCAACAATTAGATTTTGATCATAATAGGATCAACTAATTGTTGTTTCAAGGGAAGGTTGTCTTTCATTTCGTAGACAATACAGATGTGAGAAGTACAGCAAGTGACAAAAATTGAGTGACAGCACAAATATGTGATTTCAGATATGTGAGAATGTTATTTGGTTTAATTCAAGCCTTATGTAGTGTAGGTATGCAGAAAAATGAATGTTTAAAAAGGTGCCTGTTTTGAAAATGTGGAAGCATGTGACATAGCAGGTGGTGTGTATGTGCAAGTGTTTGAGAGTTACAGATAGGTGAGGGGATGAATTATAGTATTGTGCCTGATTGGTGTTGTGGGTGGTTTTTGTCCATTTGTGTTGATTAGTGGTACTGTTAAGGAAAGAGATTTTAGTAATGTAATGTGTAGGTTTAGGGGTAGGAGTAGGGTTACGCTTAGCACACGTGAGGAAGGTGATGCAGTGAGGTGCTCCACCTTTCCCATGTGTGCTAAGCCTAATCCTACCCCTGCCCTGTTCCTAACTCTAACTCTACACATTACATTACTAAAAACTCTTTCCCTAACAGTACTGCTATTTAGATAATGCTAGATCTAGGTTTTGTAGTTGGGATTTACTGATAGTAGAAAAGAGGTTGTCAGTGTTTTGTGTTTCTTTTATTTTGTGTGTCTCATATTTTTGTCATCTCTCATTTTTTGCCTGATGTTTGTATTGTCTACTAATAATGATGTAATTGAACACATGTATATGGGTTCAACAGACTTAATCTTCATATGCATTCACCAATGATCATAACTGATGTTGTTTCAGATTGACAGTATGTTATGTCAAAATATTGGTTGAGTGACTTGTGCTGTATAGACAATTGAATTTGTTGTACAGTACATTCTTGGATGTAAGGTCCCTTGCAGAATTAGAAAAGTGTAATAGAGTCATGTTGATTGGCATTGTCTGTATTACATACCGAGCCAAATGTGTGGTTGTATATGGTGTTTTTAATGAAGTTAGGAAGAGATATAAATGCTGCTGATGTGTTTCAGAATGTGTCCTTTTACCACTCGTACATATAAGTGACCCTGAGGAAGGATGTTTGTCTATATCATCTTGACCTGGAGTGATTGGCTCTGTTTACTCTTGTGTGAAATCATGTCCAATGAAAGTAGGAGCATGCTTTGCACCATCGTACGGAGAATAAAAGTTCATATGGAATTGTGGAGTACTTGCATTTGCTGTCTTTTCACTTCTATGGCTGAAGTGTGCCAAGTCATTAATTGCTTATTTTTGTGGTGGATTATGCTGTGAATAAAGCATCAGCATTGTTGATGTGGTGAATGATGATAGCATTGCTGCCAATGCAGTGAATGTCAATATAAAAGTATACCGTTATTATGAGCTGTTGATTTTTGGAGTTAATGGTTTTGGCTGGTGATATATTATATATATATATATATATATATATATATATATATATATATATAGATAGATAGATAGATATTTGTGTGTATATATGTATATATATCAGTCACAGACATTTGTATGATGCTCGAATTAAGTGTATGTAGAAAGTCTGAAGTAATAACTTGTGCATAATTAAATGCCACTGCTACATCTCTGGTATATTCTGTTTATCCATTGTTAATCTACCTAATAAATAAACAGAAGAACGATGACGTTTTTCTAAACTCAGACATGCATCTTAAAAGGGTGTTATATCAAACACTCACCTTCTGTAGATTAAAAGCATGCTGTAAAGGCAAACCAAAATCCGTGCCTCTTGAAACCTTCATAATTTTAATTTCTCCAAGTTTTTTGGGTTTTTAATACCATGACACGAATGGACCCCATTCCTAAGTCAAAGTACAATTAAAGTTCATGAAATTGGTATTGTTTCAATCTTTGATGTCAGCCAGAAGTGCTCTTCCAACACCCGCAGTGTGCCAGGTAATGACTCCTGCAGTTCGTATGGGGTTACATGTACTGGTAACATATCTAAATATGATTGTAGATTCTCTTTTATAAGACCCGTTGTTTCTACTACTATTGGAACTGTCCGGTTATCTTTCTTCCACATTGCTCTCATTTCGGCCTGCAAATCCTGATATTTTATGACTTTATGTCTATCTGTACACAAGACACTGTAATCACTGGGTGTGGCGATTTCAGTGATCAATGCTACTTTTGTCTTTTTTTCATGAACCACTATATCCATTTTTTTAGCATCTGTCTTTTGAACTATTGGTAATGGATGATCCCATGTGATATAGACTTCATTTTGTATGATGTTTTGTGGCTCATGTTTCCAGTGTTTTTCAGCCAGTTCAATACCATGTTTGCGCAATCCCCAGTGCAACAGTCTTGCCACATTATTACGCCTTTCAGTATGCAGTCCTTCTGCTATTAGTATGCCACAACCAGCAACGAGGTGTGTAACTGTTTCTATTTCTGTTTTACAAAATCTACATTTATCTGTTGCTCCCACACATTCAATGGACTTTGTAAACTAACGTGTATGTAATCCACTGTTGGGCTGCCAATATTAAACTTTCATCTCTTGGTTTGAATTCACCTGTCCTTAACCATTCCTGCGTTCGATCCTGATCAACATGAGGTTCTTCCAGAACTATATTTATGCATTTTCCGCATTTCTTGCCTTCTCATCTGGTCCTTCACCTTGTATTTTTTCTTTTGTTTTTTGGCACATTCATACCTTAGTGAACTAGTAATGCCCTGTTCTTTGCTATTGCAACTCCTAGCCTGATCCATCTTTTCTATCTCCCACTTTTTCCTGTACTCCTTCTTTCTTGTGACTTTCCAAACTTCTGCATTCCACCACCAGCTTTCCTTAGACACCTTGTCTGCATACCTGGCTCAGCCATGGATCTGTTGTGTAGTCCTCACACATGCTGTTTTGAGGCACTGCCATTCTTCTTCAGTTATTCCTATTTATCCTCTTCTCGGGGTGCTAGAGCCCTGAATAATTCCTTGAACTGTTGTTGTATTTTCTTTCAAGTCAACTTGCAGGTCTTCAGCCTGGCCTCTGTTGTCCTTGGAGCCTTCTCTGACCACTGTTTACAGATGATGTTGGCAACCAGTAGTTTATGCTGTGTGTGAAGATAGGTGAAGGCTGCCAGCCTAGCTCGATAGAATTTTGTAACTAATTCTGTCATTTGTAAATATTAATGTAAGCCACAGACTTGTTCTCTTAAATGTGAAAAGACTGTAGTGGATGTTGAACTGAAAAAAAAATGTAACAGTGCACTCTGCTGTAAGAAAGCTGTGATAAGTCAAGCATTGTAAAATTCTTTGATCTAAACCTTAGAGCCGAAATGTCTAGAGGGAGTCATTCTGCCTATTGTTTTGAGGCCAGAGTTAATGGCTAGAATTTATATGCATAATTTATTTTATTGCTGTGGCTTCCTGACCAGCTGCAAGATCAAAAGGGCTATTAACCCCTGAGTTCTGTTAGTCTGGGAACCAGACAGAAATGATATCAATTTAAGGACAGAAAGAATGAGAGCATTTGAGCATTTGTCTTGAGAACATCCAACTCACCAGCACTGTCTTACTCTATATGTAAGTTTATTTTAGAACTGTGTTTTCTCTTAGCTATAGCTAGAAGCTAGGAAGATTAGATTAGTTTTTTTCTGTATTGATGTCAGAACTTTTCTACTACATTATTTTAAGTATTTATCTGTGATCTCTAAACTCTTGACTAGCACTGTGTTGTAAGAAGTATTGTTTTGTGTTTTCATTATTTATTATGAAATATTTTTAAACCTTTCAACTGTGGCTGTTTTATGCAGAGATAATTTAAGCTTTAGAATGCATTGCATGTATATAGTGATACTGTCCAAGTCACTCCAATAAGCTTTGCTGTTCAGTCACACTTACAATTTGGATAATAATATTGCACAGTACAACTGGACACCCTTTTATAAGGGCCTTTTGGTAGCTGATAAATATTAGTGGGTGGTGGCAGTGATTTCTACCGTATAGTCTGGGTCAAAGGGGCACAGCTGGAGAGGGCCTGTGCCGACCTTTCCCAAAAGTGTCTGTGTGGCTGTATATAACTCATCTCAAAGTGTGTGTGTGTGTGTGTGTGTGTGTGTGTGTGTGTGTGTGTGTGTGTGTGTCAGCTACTTAGGCAGGGACACGAAGCAATGGTTGGACAGAGAGGGTGCTGAAGGTTTTAGCTTTCCCACTAGGCTGAGATCTGGACCCTATAGCGTCAGTGGGGAGTCTTATTGCAGACTGGAGAGAAAGAGAGAAACCAACCCCAGACTGACTGTGTTCTCTGTGCACTCTTAAGGGAAATTGTACTTTACTGTGTGTGTATTTATTATCCTTTCCCTATGTGGACGCCCTTCACTGGTGTTACTGGTGAGGATTGAGGCTCCTTGATTGCTGGGCCATTGCACAGGTTTCACACTGTGGGACAACTGTTTCAGTGGGGATGACTTTGGAATCACTGGTTCTAGCCCAGTGCCCTTTCTTTACTAGGAGGAAGTTTACCTGAGTTGTATGTTGGCCACTCTTGTATGTGATCTTGTGACTGTTTCTGTTTTTGAACCGTGTGTTGGCTACTATCAAGCCATTTACCAAAGAGAAGTCTAGAATGGCCTCTCCTTCATTCCTGTTGCCCCACCCATGTGGACCTAGGTCTGTCCCAATATGTACATTCAAGTTTCCCATTATCAACACCAGTTCATGTTGTCCTGCTTTATCTAGTAGATTATGCATCTGCTGTCTGAATGTACTCTTCTCTTCACTATCACAAACCTGTTATGAGGCATAGGCTGAGGTTATGAATACTGCCCTATCATTAGGCTGGAGCCTGATTGCCATGAGTTTGTCATTAATTCTGATAACAACCCTCACTAGCCTCTGAAGCCTGTCTCTCACCACAGTTCCCACACAATTTCTAGCCTGTCCTCCTCGCGAGTAATAGACTCTGGGTCCCAAGCCAAGTGGCTTTGCTGTACTGCCATGTCTCCTGGATATATATGATGCCCAGCCTCCTTCTTACCATCATATCATCCACTTCCAAGTTTCCTCCTGTGAGTGACCTTACTTTGAGTGTAGCAATTCTTAGTTCATTGTTTGGGAGGTTGATTGGTTTTATATCCAGCTTTTGCTCAATAGAGCTATCCCAAGTAACCCAGGCTGGGCAACTGGACACCGGGTGGCCAGTAGGACTTTATGGCGGGTACACACTGGCCAATAGGGGCACATACACCCCTCCCACTGTAAGCATGGTTCCCTGGCATAGGTCAGAGTAGGTCAAGTCCTCAACCCACTTATCACCAGAAAATATCCATTCCCATGTGATGACATTAATCAACATGATCAAATCACCTAGAGCTATATTTTACACTATCGAGTGGCTAACCCTGCCTGCATGCAGTCTGTGATACATGCTCTCCTATCTTGAGGATACCGTGCACCACAATAGATGGCCAAAGCAGTTGGTCTGTACAGCTCTTCCCCCTATAGGGCACTATGTAGAGTCTGTGCTGCTGCTACCCAAGAGTCTATTCATTGGTGAGTTTGAGGTGGCATGTTTTTTGGAAGTGGGAGGAACCCCACAGAGACACAGGGAGAGCATGTAAACTCTAAACAGGCATTGGTCAGAGGTCAAGGCAAAGACCTTAACCATTATTCCAAGTGGTCTAAAACTAAAAACCTAAGACATTCTGCTTTTGTAAGAGGCACATAAATAAATACATATAAACTAAGTGAAATCAGGAACAGGTACTGATCCACTCAGGTTCCCCAAAACACAACTTCTCAGCAGTAGTTTTCTGTGGCCTATATGTCAAATTGTATGTCAGATATACGTGTGTGTGTATGTGTGTGTGTATTATATCAACTGGTAACCAAAAAATGAAATGTCCACAAAACACCCACGCAATGTGCAGTTCCGGCACAATAAAGGCTGTCTCAGTGTTCAAGGACCGGAATGGTCCTAAATCAATCCCAGGAGTCCGATAAAAGGTAAAAAAAGTGATTTATTACACTAAAAAACGTACACAAAATAAAAATGTTGTAAAAACAAAAGTGCTCAATCTATGCTCTGTTTTTACAACATTTTATTTTGTGTACGTTTTTAGTGTAATAAAACACTTTTTTTTACCTTTTATCGGACTCCTGGGATTAATTTAGGAACATTCCGGTCCTTGAACACTGAGACCGCCTTTATTGTGCAGGAACTGCGCATTGTGTGGGTGTTTTGTGTGTATTATATGTCAAATATGTTGCTGTGGCTTTTAAGTAATTATTGATTGGCACAGTTGAAAGGCGAAATTTACATAAACTCCACTTCAGAAAACAAAAAGAGATTAAATGGAAAAGCCAGAAGTGGTGCAACCTCAAAGAAATGCCATTTTTTGTATTTTTTAGCCATGTCATTAAAGTTTATGAGCAGTTGTACAGCATAAGGCTATAAAAGTATATTCATACATTAGTTTACTTTAGTCACCAGGAAAGTGACAAATAGGTTGAAAAATCCATATACATCATATCAGAGAGATGTTATTCAGAGTTGCTGTGTCTTTCGGCTTTTCCCAGTTAGGGGGTCGCCACAGCGGAACTCCGGTCCGCTAATGATTGGGAGTAGATTTTTACGTGCCGAGTTACCGGCCCTGACGCACAACCTTCAACGAAGGTATGCCCATTCATGCATGTCTCCACACAGAAGACACTCTAGCTGAGAATCGAACAGGACAACGTCTTACTGTGAGGCGACAAAGCTACCGCAGCACCACCACCTAATGTCTCAAAATGTGAATATTTCAGTTCAGCAGACAAGGTGTCTCACCAGTAAACTCATACATGAAAATTTATGTGCACTGGTGAAAACAGACATAAGAGAAACAATATGTGATAAAAAATATTTGGTAAATGTCATGTATAGAATACAGAAAAGTAACACTCTTGAGAAAATTGGATGTTTAGGAAAGAAGGGCTAAGATATAAGATTGGAGCATGGTTGGTAAGAGATGATGCAAGGAAACACATCTGTTAAAAAATAAGTAATAGATGCATAGAGGAGTAGTATTCCTGCATATTTGTCAGATTAAAATTAGATATAATATTACTAAGGAAATAGAAATCTTACCGACTGGATGCACATCTTATTCTGTTCCATGTTTTATTTTTCATAAAAAGTATATGTTGAAAACTAAGATTTAAAACTTAAGACATTAAATACTCCCACAAGGAATGCAGTTATATTAGATTCAAATCTAAGAAAGAATGCAAACACATAAACACACATGGAAAAGCAGCATTTTAAAAAACTGATATGGAGGAATTATCTAAAACAGGAGAATACTGATGTAGAAGCAAATGTTCAATGAAATATGCTTTTCTATTTTTATTGATTTTATTCTTGCCAGCTCTACTCTTTCAAAAAAGCTGTGGTGTGCCTTTTGTATATAGCAGTGATGTAGGCAAAGGTTTTCAAAATGTTTGGTAGGTATCTTGGGCAAAACATGACGTATTGCTAGTGCACATCTCCCTACCAACATGATTCTGCATTGTGCATGGCTTGGACATTGCAAACATATTAACCTGATGGCTGTCACTGGTGTAAAAGTGGTGGTTATCTAAATGTCAGCCTCAAGAGGAAAAAGTACATTTCCCTCCACTATAAGAAGTGAGCATCTCTGATGTTTCTGCCATGTTTCTACAGCTAGTTTCAGATGCCCAAGTTTGGTTTTGAATCCATGCTGTTACCATAGTCTGAAGTAGTGCCTTTGCTTCATCATAAAAGTATTGATTATCAGAGTTCAGAATTGGTCCTGCTGACAAAACTGTCAAACTTGATTACAGTAAAAGTGCTAATACAGAGTTAGAAGCCTGCACAGCCTTGCATATACCACAGTATCATTTGTTACTTATCACAAGAATGGTCTGATTTGGTATGGATGGTGATGGTAAAAATATTGCTAACATGCTGACATTTTTCCTTTATTAAGGTCTTATGGCACCTGGATATCTTTCGCAGGAGCTTCAGACAGCTGACAACTCACAAGTGTATGGGAGACTCTTGCATCTTCTGCGCTCTCAAGGTAAGCCCATTTATCAGTGATGTAAACTGCAACATCTCATATGCCAACCCATACCATGTAAACCTTCATTAACTTGCTTCCTGTAGCCATAGGAGTTGTTAAGTTTACAATCTATTGTCAGCAGATATTTATTAGGAAGAGCAAAGACTATGTCACAACTAGGCTTCTTCACTATACTTTTCTATAGAGTCTCTTTTTATGAATCTGTGATTATACAAGGAGGCCAGAAAGAAAACTGATGCTTATTACTGTGCATTTTTGCTGGTGATAACTGCAAACATACATGTATTTGGTGCAGGTATAGACAATGTTGCAAGCTTTCTTCTGGTACAAATTATGTTTGTTTCATGGTGTGTAAATGCAGAGCAGGTTATTTGATGGCATGTCCCAAGCGCACTGGATGTACACATTTTCAGCATTTGTGTTGTACATGTATTCTACTGATTAAACTACTAGGTGTCTTTTTCTGGTGCTATTGAATTAACAACTGCATAACTGCAGCCACTAGTTACAGTCTGTACTGTACTGTCTTATTGGTTACTTCTGAATTCACCCTGTATACTAAAACACACACAACTGCTTTGAGTTACAAGGTAGTGTATGGTAGTAAATGATTGGCCACACTAAGAATCATCTCATACTGTATGGCAAAACGTTATTCAGACATAGTGGGCCTTACTACAGAGTTTCAGTATGTCAGTCTGAGGAGAATTTGCTTATTTGGAAATTGTCTGCCCTACTAGACTTGCTCCATATCCGTAAGTCTAACTCCTCATGCAATACCCGCTCAAAAGGCCTGAATCTAATATACAACATCTACAAAACCTGCAGGAGAGACAGGTTTGTCTCCCAGAGGCTGCCCTGTCTCTGGACTAGACTTCCCATACACGTCAAACAGAGCACCTCGCTGACCCTCTTCAAGCGCAACCTTGATAAGTGGATGGGAAACCACAAATTTGTCCCAGAGGTTCCACCTCTGTCCCTCATTGACAGGTGCTGACTGAGGTTTCATTTTGGGAATAAACTCTTGGCTAGGCTTGTAAGGGCCCCAGGGCCCTCCTATGATCCCAATGCTGTTTAGCAGTCGTGATCAGTAACAGTGTCTAATGACAACAGACAACATGGAAATGTTTATAACAACAATTAAAAGGCATCCCTGACACCATGGTATAAAGAAATGAAGACCTGACTTTGTACCAGTCGAACCACATTTGATTAGCATTGTGGGTGCTGGAGGGGGTGAGCAGGGGAGGATAGCAATGAGCATCCCATTGCCAGCTGTCCCATCTTGGTGAGAGGACAATGCCTTTTCTCACTGCACTGGCAACATATGCAGCCTGGCATACACACTGCAAGTGCTATCTTGATCATCCAGGAGACTTGGTTTGAGTGGTAGTGGGTGTGCACCTCCTGGTAGCAACAATGGGGAGCATGCAAGCAAACTGGGGGGGGGATGTGAGGACTAGGAGCATATACAAAAACAAAAAAAATCCCCAACCTCCAAGCTGATAACAGTTTCAGCGTTTGAGTCTTACATAGAAAAACAATGAATAGGCTAACAGATTCTTGCCCTTGGTAGGAACATATGGAATAATTTGGTGTTAAAGGAGGATGCTTGATGGTCATTGAGAGTGTGTGAACCCCAACAAATATTAAAAAATCAGCTGTAAGTGGCAGCATAAACTGTACTGGTTGTTAGGGTCTTTTAAAATATTATTAACTAACGTGTCTCATTTGCTGCACCATACTGTGTAACAAATAACAGTCTGGACAACTGGGTTAGTTATTCCTCTGGACTAGCCCATGTTGTAATCCATGGTTGTCTCCAGTGCTTCATTGTCAGGACCCACAGGGAATTGGGACCCCTCTGTAGTAGTAGAAAACCCTAATTTATCATAGTTGCTTTACCACAGTTAAGTATGGTCACTTTGTTTGAAACTGTTCACTAGATTCTGTTACAGTGTTGCTTTTTAACATTCTAATCTCCCAGGCCCATGCTTTCACTTATCAAGGGTGTCAAAACTTGTCAGAGATTTGGGATGCATGTCTAGGCTTATAAAGGCCCTTGTGATCGTTAGCCTAGTAAACACCTATGAACCTATAAAAGCAACAGCTGCACACAGCAGAGTGGGTCACTTCAGAGCTGTAATACATGCTATTTTAAAAGTAATTTAAATACCTTTATTGCTGTGGCATGTACTGTTAATAGTGGGAGCTGGAGCAAGTGAGATAAAGAGTTTTGTCTCTGTTGTACCTGCAAGTGATGCTGCTTATTATTAGTTTTTATTTGTGTTGTTCTCAAACTTAGCTGTTAGTGCCAGCATGATTTAGAGCTTCTCTGTTTTCAGGTGAATGGACTCTCCTCTATCCTGCGTTGAGTCATAGGTGGTAGCTACACAGAGTTTCTCTTGCATTGCTAGTCTGGCTGCTAGCCATATATTTTTCTTTCTTCATACTGTTCTTCAACACTTGAAAAAAGGACTCATGGGTCATGAGTTGATTTTGGGATGGCATGAACTTTCAGCACTTCTGTTAAGGCTGAAACCTAGTGTGTTCAACAACAGTTCTACAGCCAGGCTCATTTTAGTGTCTCATTCTCTGATATGTTTTCGGTGGTTTCTATGTTTTCTCAGCCACTCCTAGGTGGGGCACAGCTGCCTACATAACAGTCACTAATGACATCTCCAGTAGTCACTTTAAGCCTGTATTTAACATAATTGGATTGCTCCTTAGGCAGCTCTTTATTTCTTCCTGCATCCTTTTGTAATAAGGGCAGCCTTATAAGAATATATACAAGCAGAAAAGGGGAATCCTTCCTGTTCTCCACTTTGTAGGTTTGATGGATGTCACTTGTGGAACAAGTTAATTTAAGATAATTTCTTCTGCCCTTGCAATGCTCTGAGCAGTCTTGTATTCTCATATGAGGCATATACTCTTCTTATCTCAGTTATTGAAGCTGACATTTACACAGTCATCGTGATTGTTCCAGCTGTTATATGAATCTGATCCTTTGAGATCTTTCCTCAGGAGCTGACGCATGTGGATTATTGAGGGATGTCGTGTGACTTCTTGGCAGATGCCATGCCCTTTTACATAATAATTTTTTCATTTAGCTATTCTGGACATGGAGCATGTTCAGTCATGGGAAAGTAGCTGAAATCCTTTCAAGGCATATAGGGCCCTTCTGGGGTAAGCTGGTGTTTGTTTAGAAAAGCATACGTGCTAAGCGCAATTTGATGGGTGCTTTACAATTTTGAAGAGCCTACAGTGCTTTGCAACTGTATTAGTTTATCACTGGTGCCTGCAGCCATAATAGGATCATAGGATCATAGCAGATTACTAGGCTAATGGCCCTGGGGCCCTTACAAGCCTAGCCAAGAGTTTATCCCCAAAAAATAAACCTCAGTCAGCACCTGTCACCTCTGTCAGTGAGGGATAAATGTGTGGTTTCCCATCCACTCATGAGGGTTGCGCATGAAAAGGGTCAGTAACGTACTTTGTTTGACGTATATGGAGAGTCTATTCCAGAGACATGGCAGCCTCTGGGAAACAAATCTGTCTCTCCAGCAAGTTTTGTTAATGCAACATATTGGATTTAGTCCTTTCGATCTGGTAATGCAAGAGGAGTTAGACTTCTGGATATGGAACATCTCTAGCAGAGCAGGGTCTGAGATTGCCTTGTAGGCAAGACACAGATCACCTCTGAGCAATCTGTACGATACCGAGTAGAGTGATAGTGATTTGAGCCTGTCCACATAGGACAGGTGTTAGAGGCCATGGATTCTCTTTGTGAGGTGTTTCTGTTGCCTTTCCTGTTGGTGCAGGTATTTGGGGAGGTACATACCAAATTGGGCATTGTACTCGGTTACTGGCCAAATAAGGGAGGAGTACAGAGAGGTAATAACCTTCTCTTTTCTGGATGCAATCCCTTTACTTATGAGATGAACCAAATAAATATTTTCTTACTGTATGACCCAAACTTGGGTCTAGGAACCTTTGGGCTAGGGTGTTGGAGCTAGAGTAATGCTCCCAGTCTATGTTTGGGTAGTTGAAGTCGCCCAATATAATGGTGTTTGGAGAGACCTTCATATTTTCCAGTGTTCTCAGGAAGGCCGAATGGGTTTCCTGGGTTTAGGAGGGTGGTCTGTAGCAGGCTATAAACTGGAAGGCAGTTTTACCCACTGTTAGTTGCACATGGATAGTCTCTGATGCTTAGTGCTTTGCCACCATCCTGGAGGTGTGGGTATCTTTGATGAATATCGATACTCCCCCTCCTTTTGTGGTTCTGTCCAAGTTTTGGGGCCGAAAAGCATGCTATGAGGTATAACCTGGTAGTGCTGGGGTGCTCTCGGGAGCCCTGAACCAGGTTTCTGTTACTGCACAGATATCGATGTTCTCCATGCTAAGGAGAGTTTCAAGTGCGTGCATCTTGAGGTTTAGACTTCTGGCGTTGAGTAGCATTACTCTTAGTTTCTTATCCCTTGTGATACCTATGGAGGTGGGTTTGTCTTTTGAGCCTTGCCTAAAAAAGGCACTATGGGGGTAGCAAGAGCCTTTGCCAATATCCAAAAGCCCAAGGGTGACAGGTGCAAGCCGTCCCTAGCGAAGCATCATGGCTTGTCGAGCATATCATCCCAGGCTGAGAGGCATTGAGAGGCATTGGATCCCCTTTGAATGACACCAATACTTAAGCCAATTGTTGAAATTGATCATCTTGTCTTCATAGGTTCATAGGTTCATAGGTTTATACTAGGCTATCTGCCCTAAGGCATTTATAAGCCTAGCCCAAATTATTGTGGCTTACGCCACCCCTTATATGAAAAAATACTGTGCCCATTAGTTTGTTATGCCTCTGTCCAGCAGTGACCCAGAGATGATTCCCGGGGTAAACCTACGATCTCCCATCCACAGGTCTAGGTTTCTCTTGAACAGAGTCAGCGAGGTGCTCTGCCTCACATGGACCGGGATTTTATTCCACAGCATAGGGAGTCTCTGAGTGATAAATCTATCCCTCCAGCACGTCCTATTTATATCCGTGCTAAGGTTTAAGTCGCTTGCTCTAGTGGTTTTGGTGGATTTGGAGTTTTTGAGGTGGAGCATGTCCATTAATTCTGGGTTGGACATGGCCTTGTATGTCAGGCACATGTCACCTCTGAGCAGACGGTATGCGACTGAATAGAGCTGGAGTTTCTTCAATCTGGCAGCATATGACAGATTTTGGAGTCCCTTTATCCTTTTGGTGAGGAACTTTTGGGGTCTCTCCAATTGCTGCAGATGTCGGGTGAGATACATCCCGAATGGGGCATTGTACTCGATCATTGGTCTGATAAGTGAAGAGTACAGGGGAACAATGACCTCACTAGATCTGGATGTGAATCCCTTCATGATCAGGTGGGCAATGTAGAAGGTCTTTCTAACCACTTTAGCAATGTGAGTGTCAAAAGAAAGGCCACTGTCAACCTGGGTCCCCAGGTCCCTGATAACCTCTTCTGTGCTTAGTGGATTGCCACCTATATGGTAGCTTGGGGTTACCTTGTTTTTCCCGAAGGGTATGACTATACATTTTTGGCGTTTAACTTCAGGCCATGGCTCTGGCACCAGCTATCTGTTTCCGTGAGTCCCTTCTGAAGGATATCCGTGTCCGATGCACTTTCCACTATGGCGCCCAGTTTGCAGTCATCTGCAAACTTTGTCAGCCAAAGTCCTCCCATGTTGGCCTGTACTTCTGAGAAGTAGATGCCAAACAATAGGGGCCAAGGACCGAGCCCTGTGGGACACCACTTGTGACCGGCTTGGAGTCTGACACAGCGCCAGCAACTCTAACCCTGTGGGTTCTGTCCTTAAGCCAGTTTGCAACCCATCTTGTGACATATGGGTTTACATTTAAGCTGGTAAGTTTTTCTACAATACCCGAGTGGGGTATTGTGTCGAAAGCCTTGCAAGGTCAAGGTAGGCTGTATGGACTGCCTTTCCTCATCAATGGCCTTGGTGACTATTTCGAAGAAGTCGACCAAGTTCAAAAGGCATGATCTTCCCTTGACAAAGCCAAACTGGGTCGGGTCCAATGTCTGCAAGTCCCCTATATCGTTGTTTATGAGCTCCATTATGATCCTCTCCATAGCTTTGCAGACTAGACTTGTTAAGCTTATGGGGCGGTAATTACCAGGGTCCGTGAGGCGCCACCTTTGTGGAGTGGGACCACAGTTGCCGTCGCCACTCCTTGGGCACGTATCCTGTGGTAAGGCTGAGATTAAACAGCTGCCTTATGTGCGGGTTTAATTCCTCATTTAGCTCGTGTAGCACACAGCCGGGGACACCATCCGGTCCCATTGATGCTGTGTTTTTAGCTTTAGAGAGAGCAGCTTTCACCTGCGCATTTGAGATGTCCGGGAGGCTACACTCGGCTGGGATAGTTATCTCTCCTTTAGGGGAGAGGGGTGTGAAGTTTGCACTGAACCTGTCTGCCAGTATGTTGGCAATGTCTGTGGGTTCAGTGATTTTTGTATCATTTTGGACTAATTCTGAGCATATCTGTGAGTTTCCACCCAGGTTCCTAACATAGCTGAAAAAGGCCTTATGATTGTCCTTTGAGTCCATGGCAATTTTTCTCTCAAAATTGGCCTTAGTTGATTTTATGAGTGCTCGTATTTTTTACTAATAATGATCAGGGTGACTTCCCTTTTGTGGATTTTGTTCTATCATGTAATAGCTTTCTCCTCTTATTGTAAAGTTTGTTAATGGCTGGGGTCCACCAGACTGGACGTTTGCCCTTTGTGGAAAGAGTCTTGGTTTTATTTGGGATTGCCTGATCCATGCAGTCCTGGAGGTGTTCATAGAAGGCATTTGTAAGGGCTTCCGCAGCTTGGGTTGTGGTTTCCTCTGACTCAGGGGCCTTGAAGGATACCACACCAGTCTTGAGTAGTGTGAAGTTTGCTTTAGAGAAGTTCTTCACTATGGTCTTTTTTGTTTGGGGTGGGGCGGATGTGGATTTCCAGTGAGATTAGTTTATGATCAGATCTCACCAATGAGGGATATACTTCGTGTGGAGCATTTTGTCCCCATGTTTGTGACAATGAGATCTAGTATATTTTCTCCTCTCGTGGGAACAGTGACTAGCTGTTCCATGGCATTTGAATTTATGAACTCCAGGAACCGTTGGGCTAGAAAGTTAGGGCTTGAGTAATGTTCCCAGTCTATATTCGGTAGTTGAAGTCACCCAATATGATGGTGTTTGGAGATACATTTATACCCTCCAGTGTCTTCAGGAAGGCTGTGTGGGGTTCCTGAGTTTGAGAGGGTGGCCTGTAGCATGCTACAATTTGTAGAGCAGTTTTGCCTATGGTTAGTTGCACCTGGATGGTTTCAAGCTTCATGCGTTGCCACCAACCTGGAGGTGTGAGTATCCTTTATGAATATGGATACACCCTCCTTTTGTGGAGTGGTCCGGGTTTTGGGGCCGGAACGCATGATATGAGGTAAAACCTAATAGTGCCGGGGTGCTCTCAGGAGCCTTGAACCAGGTTTCAGTTACAGCACAGACATCGATGTTCTCCATACTGAGAAGGGCCTCGAGTGCGTGCATTTTGAGATTTAGACTTCTGGCATTGAGCAGCATTACCCTCAATTTCTTCCCATTTTTGTTTTCTAGGGTGGTAGGTTTAGAATTTGAGCCTTGCCTAAAAAGGCACTATGGGGTGGCAAGAGCCTTAGCCAATATCCGAATCCCAGGGTGACAGGTGCAAGCCGTCCCTTGCGAAGCAGCGTGGCTTGTCAAGCATGTCATCCCAGGCAGACAGACACTGGATCCCCTTTGAATGACACCAGACATTAAGCCAATTGTTAAAGCTGATCATCTTGTCTCTATATTGTGGCATCATTCTTGGTGAAGGAAGGATACTGCTCAGGGTTAGGGTCATACCTGCCTGGGCTACATAATCAGAGAGCTCCTCTATGTCTCTTTTCATGTAGTCCAGGGAGGTACGTCTCAGGTCATTCACACCAGCATGGACAATGACTGTGTCATATTTGTACTTGCCGTGGAGTGACCCGAGTGCTTGTGTTATGTGGCGGATTCTAGCCCGATAGGCAGCTTACTGTGACCCTCTCCTTGTTCAGCCTGGTGAGTGGGACGCCAGTGTGTCTGACTATGGAGTCACCTATGACAAGTATGTTTGGTGTTGTATTTGGCCTTAAGGGCTGTGACTGCTTTGCACACTGCTTTTGTGGTTTATGTGTTGCTTGTGGGGTGTCTTGAGGTAGCAGTTGTTTGGGTGTCTGCTTTGGAGGCCTCTGCTGTTTAGGTAAATTTTTACTCAGAGCCTCCGAGTATGTCTTTGTGTGTTTATGTGTTTGATTCAGTGGAGTGGTAGCATTATGTGAGGCTGGTTTTGTGGTGTGTGTAGTTGCCTTCTCCTCCTGTCTGGTCTTGCCAGTCCTGAGTTGAGAGAGCTCAGCCTCCAGTTTGGCTAAATAGCTGCATCTCTCGCAAGTATTTGTGTTATGTGGGAGGAGGAGAGGGTTGTCTGTGTACATGAGGCAGTTATAACATTGCCTCAAGATTCCCAGATTCACCAGCTGGACCGGAGAGGAGATTGACAACTGACCTTTGGACATGCTAGAATAATATTGGGAAATCCTTAATTGAAAACAAGGGCCAGTGGGGAGTGAGGGTGTAGTGCTTTTAATTTTTAGTGCTGACTTATATAATTGCTTTAGTGAGCAAGTGCCAGGTAACTTGAGTGCAATGTGTTACAAGTAACTAAATGCAAAAACGACAAACAGTAACTTTCTTTCAAGTGAAACAAGGAAATAAGTACAGTAAGCAATGCAGATATCACTAGTGATCCACAGAAGCGCTGAGAAGTTGCGTATTAGGTGGAATTAGCTTCCAGGGAAATAACAAGCAAACAAACAACAAGCATATAAACAAAGCTAGATTCAGTAGGCCTGGATCTAGTCTATGCTAGAGCAAACAAGGTGAACCAACTTCAGTAAGAAACAGTTCAGATATGCATGCACTATAAGCCTTTAACCAGAAATTCCCAGCTCAGAAGGGCAGAGTCCAGCCTCTCCTCCCACAAGAGTGCAGACCACGAACCCTCTTAATGTAAAATAACTGGCTTGAAAGCCCAAGTGCTTAAACCAGAATTAATACACTTTTAGAATAACAGACACTGAGCCCTCAATCAGCAGTTCTCAACCTAGAAGGATGTAAGCTACCTGTTCTGCCACAACAGTGCAGACCACAAACCCTCTCAGTGCAAAACAACTAACTGGTCCGAAGCCCAAGTGTTTAAACCAAAAGGCTTAGAATGAGTTACACCAAGCAGTAATAAATACAATTGAGTATTTTAAGATGATGCAAAAGTAAAAAGAAGTAGGTAAAAACACAAGTACAGTAAAAGCAGATGAATTTTTTTTTTTTTTTTTTTTTTTTTTTTTTTCTGAACAAGTGCTGAGATCAAAGAAACAGATTTGAGTGCTGAAACTAGAAAACTGGCTAGTTACAAGAAAAAAAAAACAAGCTAGAATTGTGGCATTTCATATTGTGGCATCGTTCTTGGTGAGGGTAAGATGCTACTCAAGGTCAGGGTCAAACCGGCCCCACCCCCTGCCCAGAAAACCACAGTGAAAAACTTCTCTAAAACAAATTTCACACTCCTCAAAACCGAGGTGGAATCCTTCAAAGCCCCCGGGCCTGTGGAAAATATAGCCTAGACCGCAGAATCCTTTATAAATGCATTCTATGAACACCTTCAGGAATGCATGGATCATGCAATCCCAAATAAAACCAAGACCCAATCCTCCAAAGGCAGACGTTCTGTCTGGTGGACCCCAACCATAAACAAACTATACAATAGAAGGAGGAAGCTACTACATGATAGAGCAAAATCCCAAAAAGGGAAGGCATCTCTGATCAGTATTAGCAAAAAACTAAGGGCACTCATAAAATCGTCTAAGGCCAGCTTCGAGAGACAAATTGCACAGGACGCTAAGGATAATCACAAGACTTTCTTTAGTTATGTTAGGAACCTGGGTGGGAATTCCCAGATATGCTCAGAATTAGTCCAAAATGACAAAAAATACACCGAACCCACAGACATTGCCAACATCCTAGCTGACAGGTTCAGCACAAACTCCCCACCAAAGGGCAAGTATCTATCCCAGCAGAGTGCTGCCCCTGACATCTCAGATGCTCAGGTAAGAGCCGCCCTCTCCAAAGCAAAAACACAGCATCAGTGGGACCAGAAGGTGTCCCGGCTGCCCTACATGAACTCCAAGAAGAGCTAAACCCAAACATAAAACTACTGTTCAATCTCAGCCTTACTACAGGATATGTACCCAAAGAGTGGCGTACAGCAACAGTGGTCCCTCTCCACAAAGGTGGTGCCTCAATGGACCCTGGAAACTATCGCCCCATAAGCCTGACTAGCTTGGTCTGCAAAGCTATGGAAAGGATCATCATGGACCTCATAAATAAAGATATTGGGGACCTACAGACACTGGATCCTACCCAGTTCGGCTTTGTTAAGGGCAGATCCTGTCTCTTAAACCTGGTCGACTTCTTTGAAACAGTCACCAAGGCCATTGACGAAGGGAAGGTGGTCCACACAGCCTACCTGGACCTCGCAAAAGCCTTCGATACAATACCCCACTCGGGCATTATAGATAAGCTCACCAGCTTAAATATAAACCCCTATGTCACTAGATGGGTTGCAAACTGGCTCAAGGACAGAACCCACATGGTTAGAATTGCTGGAGCCATGTCAGACTCCAAAGCAGTTACAAGTGGCATCCCACAAGGCTCAGTCCTGGGACCTCTCTTGTTCGGTATATATTTCTCGGAGGTACAGGCCAACACAGGACTGTGGCTGACCAAGTTCGCAGATGACTGCAAACTGGGTGCCATAATCGACTCTCCAGCTGACACAAGCATCCTCCAAAAGGGCCTCATAGAAACAGACAACTGGTGCCAGAGCCATGGCCTCAGGCTAAATGCCAAAAAGTGTATAGTCATCCCCTATGGCAAAAACAAAGTGCCCACAAATTACTACATAGATGGTAATCCATTAAGTACAGAAGAAGTAATTAGGGACCTGGGGACCCAAGTTGATAGCAATCTCTCATTTGACAACCACGTGGCCAAAGTGGTTAGAAAAACATTTTATATAGCCCACCTAATCATGAAGGGATTCACATCTAGATTAGGGGAGGTCATCGTGCCTCTTTACTCATCCCTCATCAGGCCCATAATCGAGTACAATGCCCCTTTTGGGATGTACCTTACCAAACACCTGCAGCAACTGGAAAGACCCCAAAAGTACCTCACCAAGAGGATCAAAGGGCTCAAACAGATGCCATATGCTGCCCGGTTAAAGAAACTCCAGCTCTACTCAGTGGCATACCGCCTGCTCAGAGGTGACCTGTGCCTGACGTATAAAAGCCATGTCCAACCCGGAATTAAGGGACATGCTGTACCTCAAAAAATCCAAATCTCATCGAGCTACACGCTCGAGAGACTTGAACCTCATCACTGAAATAAATAGGACGTGCTGGAGGGACAAATTCATAACCCAGAGGCTCCCTTCACTCTGGAATAAAATCCCAGTCCAGGTTAGGCAGAGTCCCTCATTGACTCTCTTCAAGAGGAATCTTGATGAGTGGATGGGAGATCGTAGGTTTACCCCAGCTATCACTTCTGTGTCACTGTTAGACAGAGGCACAGTATACTAACCTCGAAAAAGGGCATAGCAAAATTAATTTAAAATGGGTGGCGAAAGCCAAACATACTCTGGCTAGGCTTATAAATTCCCTAGGGCAGATAGCCTAGTATGAACCTATGAACCTATATCTCCTAGAGAGGACTATAGAAATGTTTCTGCTGTGTGGTGTAGTATAGATTGTCTCTGCTCCTGCTGACACCTCAGTGTATCCCCTATATGTCAGATATCCATAGGACTGTGCAGTGTTCTCTGCTGTCTGAGTTTTCCATGTCACTAGCTATTTGTATGGGCTCAGCTTTAGGATGACATCCTGACAGCAGATAGTTTTAGAGGATTTTCACTGATAGGTGGCAGTAGGTCATGCATGAGGGTCAGTTTGTTACAATTTAGCTTCAGTTAGAAATACTAATGCAGCAAAATACCAGATGTTGTTATCACATCAGAGTTTTTGTTTGTGCCACAGTGTTTGTTGTATTTCTCAGTCATCCACCCAGGAGAATTAGTTGAGGACTGTGTCCTAGTTAAGAAAGACTGAATTCCCCTTAGGCAGATTCAAATTTTATGTAGTTACCGAAATGCTAAATTTGTTTGGAGATGTCAGTCCTTGCTAATTAGCCCTTCCTCTGTCCCCTTGTTTGTGGGGAGAAAGTGGTATTGCAAATCCCTTTTATTTTATTTTCTTCAGCTGGTCAGAAACTGATAAGTGAATTGGAGAGACATTAGAACTGTTGGGAGGAGGAAACACTTATGTAGCCTGGGAAGCACGTCCATTGAGCTGAAGTCCTGTCAGTTAATGAATGAATTGTCATAGGTTCATAAGATGATACTAGGCTATTGGCCCAGAGACCCTTATAAATATAGCCATTAATTTTTCCCCTTGTTCCCACAAAGTCAGCACCTGTTTCCCCTATCCAGCAGGGACATAGGTGGGATCCCACGGGTGTATGTTCTGATGTTCTTCGTGTTTCACTGTTGCAGTCATTACATTTGGATAATCTGCTGGCAGGTTATCCTCAGTTGGCCTGATTAACAAAGTCTTGGGTCCTGCATCGGTTGCTGTCCCTTCTTCCATGACATCAGGTCGTCAGGGGTATAAAACATGCAGCCGAAGCCAGTACACCAGTCTTTCTTGCCGCGCGGTGCCGAAGCAGAAGCAGTTCGCAAGTGCCGGTCGGCCGACTCCTGAAATTTTTATTTTTGAGTTTCAGAATCGAAGTCTTCAACTAAAAAGCTAAGTACCCCGTTGAGGAAACTTTTTCTTGCTCCTTACCGATGTCAGTAAAAGTTATTAATTGTATTACTTGTGGGAAGCAAATACCTCCTAAGGATTTCCATGTGTACTGTATTCCTTGCCTAGGCCCTGAACACGACGTAACTTGTTGTCGGTTTTGTTCTTTATTTAATCAGTGCACTATCCGTCGTCGGTACATTTTTGCCTCTAAATATTTCGGTTCACAGTTTAATTATCCAGAAATGACATCAGTTAGCAATCCGACTACCGGAGTACCGAAAAAAACGCAAAGAAAAAGACAGAGACAGGCCACTGAAGTCCAAAACTGCCGACGCCGCTTCTCCTAAGCCAGTCGCCAGTTCACCAGTACTCAGTGAGGCGCTTTCGCAGCCCCTGATACCCGCTACTTCTGATTCGCAGGCCTCCACTGAGACCCATTCAGAGTCTGGTATGCCATGAGATGCTTCAATTATGGAACCTGTGGATGTCTCTACCTTGGATGGGTCCGGAGCCGCTGTTCAGGCACCGGCTTTTGAGGGTGTATTCAGCCTACAGATTTGTATATTAAACCGACACCATCTTCAATATTAAGGTGAAAATCTCGATCTATGTCTAAAAAAAATGACGCCCAGGCCCCTATGCCTAAAAAACAAATGATCAAAATGGCTGAAGATTTAATTACTCTAATCAGGGGTAGTCAACCCCTCCCCCTTCTAAGAGGCCTAGGGCTGAAATTGACTATGAATCTTCTGAACAGGACTCTGTTTCTTCTGACTCTTCTAATGAACAGGATTTGTCCATACCTACTTATGAGGACTCTGATGCAGAGGATTCCATTCCTTCTGCTTCTCCCCCTGAGGATTTTTCTTTTGGGGAAACTTTACATACCTTAAGGGAACATTTCCACTGGGAAAGTCAGGATTTTTCTGAATCCAAAAAGAGGCTTAGGGATTTTCTTCTTCTTCTTCAGCATAGGCCATCGCTTATACCTCCTTTACTAGACATTGTTGATGTTGTGTTTTCAAAGTCCAGTATGGCCCCTGATTCTCTGCCTCCAGACCCTTGTAAGCCAGATTGATACTACAGGGTTCCTGACTCCCACAAATTCCTTTTCAAAAATCCTGTTGTGGACCCTGAAACCATTTCTCAGGGGCCCAAGGGCATTAAGGCTTCTACTGCTAAAAATCCTACCCCTTCTGATAGAGATTCCAGGGCGCTGGATAGATGGGGTAAAAAGGTTTATACTTCTGCAACCTTGACAATCAGGGCTTTAAACTGTCAATTCCATATGCTAAAATATCAGCAGCATATCATGGGACTGCTTAAACAGAAAATGATGTTGATTTCTGACTGTGTGGAAAATAAAGATTTACAGGATTTATTGCATTCAGCTGAACAAGTTGGAAAACATACCTTGTAATGTGGTTTTGATTCTTTGGGGGTCTCTTGCAGGGCTGCTGTAACTGGGTCTGTGCTTAGAAGGCATGCTTGGCTCAAGGAGCAATTTCTGCCTGATCATGTTAAAGCAAAATTGTTGGATGCTCCTTTGCAGCAGGACCGTCTGTTTGGCAATAAGGCTGATGAAGTTCTAAAAAAGATGGAAGATAAAGCTAAATCTATGCAAACTGTGAAAGATTTCTTACAAGTACAACCTCCATGATTTAGTAGGCACTAGCCTACTAAGAACTGGTCCTTTCCAGTTCCTTCCAGAGCCACTCAAGCCAAACCCAGACATTCCAAAAGCACCAGGTTTCAGTCCCAAGGGACATTCAGAACTAAGCAATGGGGTGCCTCCTCTTCCACACCTCCCTATGGTAAGCAGGCTCAATGATGTTCCTTTAGAATTACCAAGCACTTACCTTTTAGCTGCCCCTTTTGGGGGGAAAACTGGCACCTCATGCAAAAAACTGGCAACTTAGAACCCAGGACAAATGGGTTTTAAATATAGTGTCCCAGGGATACAGATTTAATTTCCACAAGTTACCAACTCCAAGTGGATGGCCAGACCTGCCCCCAAATGAGTGGGCAGAGGCTCAGAAACAAGTAATTTCCCTCCTAAACATGGGGGCTATTCAACCGGTACCAGAAGAGGAAAAGGTACAAGGTTTCTATTCCAGACTTTTCCTGGTACCCAGAAAAGACAAATCATGGCGTTCAGTTCTAGACCTTTCTACTCTAAACACCTTTCTGGACATTCCAAAATTCAAGATGCTGACTCTTCACCAGTTACTTCCTATGCTAGGCAAGGATGCCTGGTTGGCAACTCTAGATCTAAAAGAGGCTTACCTGCATATCCCAATCAAGGAACCTTGCAGAAGATACCTCCGCTTCAAAGCAGGCTACTTGCATTATCAGTTCTCTGCACTGCCCTTTGGCTTATCTACTGCGCCCAGGGTCTTTAAAAAGTGCCTAGCTCCAGTAATAGCATTTTTCAGGCAAAGAAATATTCAAATGTATCCACACCTGGACGATTGTCTAATTCAGGCAGAAGACAAGGCCATTCTTCTAAAACATCTGGTGTTTGTAAAAAGGGTTCTGACTTGTTTAGGGTACACCATAAACGAAAAGAAATCACAACTAGTACCCTCTCAAAAAATTACATTCCTGGGTGCAAGCTTGAAAACAACTTCCCAGATGGCTTACCTTTCACCAGAAAAGCAAATTCGGTTGGTGATTTACTTCAAACAGATGGCCACAAAAACCCTGCTATCTGCAAGTCAAATACTGCAAGCCTTTGGGTTCATGGCCTCCTGCATTCTTATAATTCCATATGCAAGACTGCATATGAGGAAACTTCAGTGGTAGTTAAAAAGTTTGTGGAGTCAACACTGTCACAGCCTGGAAACAATGATTTCTATCATACCTTGCCTGCAACTAGAGTTCCTATGATGGGCAGAGGCCTGCCACCAAAATAAAGGACTGCCATTCACAAATCCCCCTGCCACCCAAACCCTAACTACAGCCGCATCAGACTATGCATGGGGGGCACATCTGGCAGGGAAGTGCATTCTGGGCAAATGGAGCCCAAATCAAATGCACCTTCATATCAATCAAAAAGAAATGCTAGCTGTACAGAATGCACTGACAGCCTCAAGGACTACTTTCATCCAGGGCAACTAATGGTAAAGACGGACAACACTACAGTTATGTGGTACATAAACAAGCAGGGGTTACACATGCTTACCCCCTCTGCAGACAAGCCATGGCATTGTGGAACACGGCCTTCAGCTATCAAGTTCAACCACAAGTTCAATTCCTGCCAGGAAAGCAGAATATTTAAGCAGACAAACTAAGCAGAAATCTCATGGACCCACACGAACGGAAACTGGAACCATGGATTTTCAACATGTTGACACGCAAATGGGGGACCCCAGAAATAGATCTCTTTGCCTCACCCCAGAACTACCAGTTGGACAAATTTTGCACAAGAACTCCTCGCAAAAAAGCCTGGAAAGTGGATGCTCTGTTCTTCAGCTGGGAAAACCTATCAGTCTATGCCTTTCCCCCTCTGCCTTTGCTCTCCAAAGTTCTTCTAAAAGTCAGACAGGACAAACCAAAAATGATTTTGCTTGTTCCAGACTGGCCTCGCCAACACTGGTACCCACTCCTACGTAGTCTGTCACAAACCTCTCCATAGCACCTGCCTCTGACACCTTCCTTACTGTCTCAGCAGATCAACCAAATTCTGCACCCTCAGCTCCAAACATTGAATCTTGCTGCTTGGCTAATCACTTAAATCCCCCTTAGCATCCCTCAGCAAACCTGTGATGGATGTCATTTTGGATGCGAGAAGACCTAGTACTAGAAAATCTTATGCTGACAAATGGAAAAGATTCTTTGCCTGGAATCAATCTCAAGGGATGAGCACAGCAGTGCCCAATTTACCTCAGGCTTTGCAATACTTAACTGAGATGCTTCACAAGGGCCTATCTTTTTCTTCCATAAAAATCTATGCCTCAGCCATTTCAGCTCACTACAGCACAGAACCCCTCTCTTCTCTCATCCTCTACTCAAGCAGTATCTCAGAGGGGCCAAAAACTTAAGGCCACCCAGGAGAGCTCCAACCCCTGCCTGGGACCTTAACTTTGTATTGGAGAAACTCAGTGTACCTCCTTTTGAGCCAGCTGCTACTGCAAACATAAAATTTCCTTCCTGGAAAACAGCCTTCCTTTTAGCAATCACTTCAGCTAGAAGGATTTCTGAATTACATGCCCTTATGGCAGTGGAGCCTTTCATCATCTTTCATGTGGACAGGGTGTCACTCAGGACCAACCCATCCTTCATGCCCAAGGTGGTATCCAGTGTGGCTCTTAATCAGTCCATTCATTTGCCAACTTTCTTTCCCAATCCACACAACAAAGGGGAGCGGATTCTGCATTAATTGGATGTACACAGACAACTTAGATTTTACTTGGACAGGACTAAAGCTCAAAGAAAATCTGAACAGCTGCTGGTAGCATTTGCTGCAGGGGCAGAGGGAAAGGCTATTTCAAAGCAAACCATTTCCAAATGGATAAGCCATTCTATTCATTTCTGCTATAAGCACCATGGAAAACCTATCTCCCAGGGGATCAGATCCCATTCCACCAGGGCTGCATCTACTTCTACAGCCTTTCTCAGAGGTGTTCCTACCAGGGATATTCTAGAAGCTGCTACCTGGAGTTCAGTTCATACTTTCACCAAGCACTGTCATTTACCAGTTTTCTCTAAATCCACAGCTGGCTTTGCCACTGCTGTTTTGCAGGGCCTTATAGCCAGTCCTAATGCTGTATAAATCCATCGTCTAACCATAGCTTTGGGAATCTACCCAAATGTAATGACTGCAACAGTGAAACATGAAGAACATAGTACAGTTGTGTACACTTACCATAAATGTAGATGTTCGAGTGTATTCACTGCTGCAGTCCTGGTTACCCTCCCTCCAGCCCCCTGTTTTTTCTCTTTCTATACCTCTCCTTTATTTTACTGCACTTAAAAGCCTTTTTAGTGTATTTGCTTTTGTTTGGAGGTATATATTTTTGTGTTTTAAATTATTTATATATATTTTGCTCCCCATTTGGGGAGACACCTGACATGTGGGGCAAGAAAAAGTGATGTAATGGCATCGGCTGCATGTTTTGTACCCCTGACCTTATATCATGGAAGAAGGGACAGCAACCGACGCAGGACCCAAGACTTTGTTAATCAGGCTGACTGAGGGTAACCTGCCAGCTGATTACCCAAATGTAATGACTGCAACAGTGAATACACTCGAACATCTACATTTATGATAAGTGTACACAACTGTACTTTTCCCATCCAGTTGTCCAGGTTCCTCTTAAAGAGGGCTAGAGAAATACTCTGCATGACATGGAGAGGGAGTCCGTTCCACAGATGGGGAGAGTCTTTGGGACACAAATCTATCCTTGCCAACAAGTTCTGTTTATGTCACAGATCAGGTTCAGACCTTGCTTGCAGGTTGTGTAAGTGAAGTGTGACTTATGGATATGCAGCAACTCCATTAAGGCTGGGTCTGAGATGGCCCTTGTGTGCCATTCACAGGTCACCTTTGTGTAGTGTGTATGGTACTGAGTAGAGGGACAGGGCTTTTAGCCTATCTGTATAGGACAGGTGTTTGAGACCCTGGATTTTCCTGGTCAGGAACCTCTCCCCAGCTGCTGCATGTGCTTGGCAAGTTACATGCCGAAGGGGACATTGCACTCTATAATGGTTCTGATAAGGGAGGAGTACAGGGATGTTATGACCCTACTGCTCCTGGATGAAATACCCTTATTTATGTGGTGGGGCCATGTAGAAAGCCTTCCATACAATGGAGGCAACGTGGTGGTCAAACACCACTCGTTACAAGTCTACTACTAAAGGTGGCTTTCCCTATTTTGATTGAGTGGGTTCTGTCAGTGAACCAATTAGTTACCCATCTGATAACATAGGTTCATAGGTTGGTACTAGGCTGTCAGCCCTAGGGCCTATACAAGCCTAGCCATAACAATTCCCTGGATATTTCTTCCCACAATATTTACTTCCCTGGCCCCCCATCAACCCATATGGGTTGATGCCTAGCTGGGAGAGTTTATCTGTTATGCCCGAGTGGGGGAGTAGTGTCGAAGGCTTTGGCTAGGTCAAGGTAGGCAGTGTGCACCGTCTTCCCCTCGTCCATTGCTTTGGTGACAGTGAAAAGTTATTTGTGATGATGCTTGCTGCTCCTTGCTGAAACCAAAGTCTGATTAATGTACTGAAATTTGTAGACTATTAACTTTTTCAGCACTGTATTAACTTATGCACAGTTACTAATAGAACAACTTATCTGTGTACCGTTACAGTTTACAGCTTTAATGTCTCATGTTTAGTTTCTTACAAGTACAGATGATAGCTTTCCATTCTCCATTTACCTCAGAACAAACTTGTTCCTACATGTACTAGATCTAGCAAAAATCAGATCTAACACCATTTACTTTCAATGTCCCTTATATACACTTTTTTGTCCCATTCGGAATCTGTCCATGAAGCAGTCTGTTGATGCTAATACTATTGGAAGTTGTTTGATGTCATGTAGTCTGTTGGTAAGTTAATTTGTGTTCTGTTTTAAGGTGAATTATGTGACAGTCTTAAACTTTTAGGGAGTCGTTCCTGTTAGGAAGTTGTTTCTGTCCCCAATCCTCCCTGCACCCTGGGTTTCTTGTCTGTAACTCTCCTAGAAGCTTGTACCAAGCACAGAACATTCTGTATGACACAGTAGGATGCTGAAGCCTGCATATTTCTAACTAAGGAATGTTTAACCCTTTTGTGTATATATGCTAGCAAACAGAAATGTACATGCATTTAAATGCCTGTATTTTACTATATATATTCTAACAAGCAGAAGTGTACATGCACTATTGTAAATGTCTAAATGTATATATCTAACATATTGTTTTGAAGAAGTTGACCAGGTTTAACAGGCATGATCTCCCTTTGATAAAACCAAACTGTATGGTGTCAAGCTTTAAGAGGTTGCTAATGCCCTTGTTTATAAGGTCCATAATAATGCATTCCATGGCCTTGCAGATCAGGCTAGTTAGGCTGATGGGCCTATAATTGCCTGGGTCAGTGGACGATCCACCTTTGTGTAGAGGGATGGTAGTGCCTGTCCTCCATTTGGCTGGATGAAGCCGGTACTCAATCTTTGGTTGAATATGGTGCCTAATGGAGCTGAGAGCTCATGCCTGAGTTCATGTAGGATACAGCCAGGGATGTTATCGCGTCCCAAGGAAACTGTATTTTTGCCTTTGAGAGGGCATTGAAGACTTGCTCCTTGGTGATGAGGGGAAGAGGTCAGGTGCTGGGGATGTCCTGGTTTACTGATGGGGAGGACGGGGTGAAGTTTTCACTGAACTTGTCTGCCAGCAGGTTGGCTGTATCTATGGCATTTGTGTATGTTGTGTTATTGACCACCAGTTCAGAGCAGACTTGGATGTTACCTTTGAGATTGTGGACATATGTGAAGAAGGCTTGTGATTGTCCTTAGTGGATGTGGCTAATTTGGAATCGAAGTTAGCCTTAGAGGATTTCACCAGTGACCTTATTTGCTTGATCAGACAAAGGAGAGATTGCTTTCAACTTGGCATCTGCTCATTTTTGGTCCTGGACAGCAATTTTTTTATTATAGAGTTTGTTTATTGCTGCTGTCCACCAGACAGGTTTACTCTTCACTGAGGAAGATGATTTTGTCCTGTCAGGTATTGCTGAGTCCATACAGCTGTGTAGGTGGTCCTATATTTTTTTGGTGTAGGCTTGGACATTAGTGCTACTTCCAACTGAAGGGATGGTGACTGTGAAGCTGCTTATACCTGCTCTGAGACTGTGAGGAGATTGTAGTCAACTGTGGAATTTTTTTTTGTTTGACCCTGACTAGGGTGGGAGTAGGTCAGGGAAGATGGTGACTTCAAAAATTATTATTTTATGGTGGGATCTTACCAAGGAGGATGACACTGTAGGGGTGCTACAGTGGCTGCTCATGTTGGTTAGGACCAGGTCCAGGATATTGAACCTGTCATTGGGGTGTTGACCAGTAGATCCAATGCATTGGCATTGACGAAGTTGAGGAATCTCTGGGCATTCATGTTTGGGCTAGAATAGATCTTCTACTCTTTGGTAGCTAACATCACACAGGATCAGTTTAGAGGGTTGAATCTTGAATGATTCAAGTAAGTCCAGATAGGTGGAGTGTGCGTCCTGAGTCACAGTTGGGGGTATGTAGCTAGCTATGATTTGAATAGGTGTTTTGTCAATAGTTAACTGCACTTGGAGTGTCTCCTGTGTGTCATACCATTTGACCAGCCTGGAGGTGTGTATGTCTTTGATAAATATTGAAACTAAACCGCCTTTGGCTGTGTATCCCCCTGTTTGGGGTCTGAAAGTATGGTAGGATGAGTAACCTGGTAAGGCTGGGGTGCTCTCTGAAGCTTTGAACCAGGTTTCAATGACTGCAGAAATGCCAGCATCCTCCAGGGCAAGGAATGCTTGGAATGAGTGCAGTGTCATGCTAAGACTCCTAGCGTTTAGCAGCATGACCATTAAATTTCGTTTAGAAGAATTTTTCATGTTAGTAATTTTGTGCTTATGACTTTGCCTAAAAAAAAGCACTATGGGGGAGGCAAGAGCCTTTGCCAAAAGCCTAAAGCCCAGGGGAGACAGATGAAGGCCAGCTCTGGCAAAGCAACATGGTCTGTCAATCATGTCTTTCCAGGCTGTCAGGTACTAGATCCCCTTGGAATGCCACCAGAAACTTAGCCAATTGTTGAAGTCAAGCATTTTCTGTTTGTATTAAGGCATCATTCTGGGTGGTGATAGGATGCTGTTTAAGGCTAGGGACATACCTGCCTGGGACACACATTCAGCGAGCTTAATCATGCCTCTCTTCATATAGTCCAGAGAGGTACATCTCAAGTTAGTCACACCATCATGGACTATGACAGAGTCATAACAGTACCTGTTGTTAAGAGACTAGAGTGCATGCATGATATGGTGGATTCTAGCACCTGACAAGCAACTTACCATGACTTTCTCCTTGTCTAGCCTGGTGAGGGGCACATCTGTGTGTCTCATGATAGTCTCCCCTAAGACTAGTATGTTGGGTTTGTGGCTGGGCTTTAGAGGCTGTGAGACACAGACATGTGTACTATGTGTGATGCTTGGTGCTGTGGGTTGTGATGTGGGTGTGTGTTTTTGCTTCAGAGGTCTCTTTTGTTTAGGTATGTTTTTGTTGAGCACCCCCCGCATATGTAGGAGTGTGTTGTACAGGTGTGGGTGGTGTTCACAGTGTTTGTGCAGACAGCCTTCTTAGTGCCAGATGTACTGGCTTGTGACTGAGATAGCAAGGATTCTAGGTTCTTAATGTAATTACATCTCTCACATATTGTGTTCCTATGTGGTAGTAGTAGAGGTTTGTCTGTGTATATAAGGCAGTTGCTACACTGTCTCAGGATGCCCATATCAACCAAACTAGCAGGAGAAACCATAGGAAATTGTCCATCCATGGCTGTCATAATCTGTGGAAGAGATGTCAGGGATAGTAGAGTGGGTACTATTTGAGGAGAGTACCTGTAGGTGTGAGTAGGGTTGGAAAAAATACAGTAACTGCAAGCGACGGCCTCACTTACACAGGAGTGCTGGTAAGGAAAAAATGCAACTGAGATACTCACAAAAGGTTAAAACAGCACAGTGGCGGTTCTCAATGGGCAAACGAGCATGAACCCATTCAAATGTGGGTTTAAATACCGCAAAACTGAAAGTAAAATAGAAACACTGGAATTGGCAAATCAACCCTTGTCCGTGAGCTCTTAGTGCAACACCTGCTGGCAGACCAGTTCCAGCCAGTTCACTTACTCTCATTAAGTGCAGGCAGGCCTGGCTAACACAAGATGGAGTAGCAGGATACACAAATCACACAAACATATCTGGATACAACAAAACTTGTAATCGGACTATGTTAAAGGTATTTAAAGTCTGTTTAGGTCAGTTTAACTCAGTAGAACAGATAACACTTAAATATAACAGTAGTAAACAAGAGCAAACTGATTTAAACAAATTAACCAATTAACCAAAAAAAACCTCTAAACTGAGCCCTGTCCCAGCAACCTTCAATCAGACAAGTTCTAACTGCACACTTCTGCCACTAGGGTGCAGGGGAACCATCTCCAAAAAAAAAAGATGGCCTGGATTAGTGTTCAAGTTATACAAACAGAGCTAGATTCAGCAGGGTTGAATGCAATCTATGCTACAGCAAACAAGACATGCCAATTTCAGAAAGAAACATTTTCAAATAAGCAGGCACAATAAGCCTTCAACCAGCAATTCCCAGCTCAGAAGGGCAGAATCTACCCTGTCCTCCCACAAGTGTAGACCACAAACCTGCTTAATGTAAAATAACTGGCCTGAAGCCCAAGTGCTTAAACCAGAACTAAGGTACTTTTAGAATAACAGACACTTAGCCTTCAACCAGCAATTCCCACCTTAGAAGGATGCAAGCTACCTGTCCTGCCACAAGAGTGTAGACCAAAACCTTCTTAATGTAAAACAACTGGTCTAAAGCCCAAGTATTTAAACCAAAAGGCTTAGAATAACAGTTAAACTTTAACCAGGCTACTAACAAGCAGTAATAAATGCAGCAGAAAAAATGCAGTTAAATACTTTTAAGAACAAGCAGCAAAAGCAAAATAAAGTAATAATGTAGGAAGAAACACAAATATAGTAAAAGCAGATGAATAAAGTGCAATTTTTTTAGGTTTAGTTGGGAGGGATGAAACAAGATAATTCAAGGTTGAGAAACTAAGGGGGTGGGCCTGCCAAATGATCTCTCTCTATGCTTTGCTTATAAACTTCCCATTATATTTAGATCTGGTACTAGTTATTGTCAGTTCTATACATTTATCCAAGTGATAATAGAACCTTTTTGTATAGCTTCCTGCAATATCTGGGGTTATCCTGGAATAAGTAAATCTTGAAACATCATCATAGAATTGATTGAGATTTGTTTGTCTGAAATCCTTGAATTATGAGATATTGGAATCTTCAGGTTTAGTAGTGCTAATAGTGAAGTTTATTAGTTTATGATCTGACGTAATTGCAGAGTAGGATACCAGGGGGAAAGTGCATGAAGAAGCTATATTTGTAGGGTCTAGGTCAAGAATGTTTTACCTTCTTGTAGGTTTAACAATGTGTACTAGGGAATATTTCTTTATTAAATCTAACAATTTTTAGGCATACCCTATAATGGAGGTAAAGGTGCTCTAATTTATTGGTGGGCAGTTAAAGCCTCCCAAAATAGTGCTGTTTTTTGTTTATAAGAAATTTATTGATTACATCAAAAATTCATTTTTTATATCTAGAAATGTTACATGATTATCAGGAGACAAAGAGGTTGTTCAGTAATAGGCTGTAAGCTGTTAGTTTTTTGTTTAGTGTGATTTTTCTGGTTCAGTGAAATCTGTTTGTAGGTCTCTGAAGAGTCTGTTTAGAGCTGATGTGGTCCCTAGTAAATATTGGGAGAACACCACAGTCTTCATCAGCTCTGAAAGCATGGTAGGCACAAACCTCAGGTGTGGAATGAATGCTTTCTAAACATTTAAACCAAGTTTCAGTACTTTCACAGAGATAGATACACTCCAAATTCAGAAGAGCCTCAGTGTCAGGCATTTTGATATTGAGACTTTTGGCACTGAGCAGAGCTATCTTAGTGTGATCCTGTTTTTGATATGTCAGCTATATTGGGATATAGATCAGCTGGACTTTGCCTAAAAAGGCACTATGGGGGCAGCAAAGGATTTAATCAGTATGTGGAAGCCTTGGAATAAGAGTTACAGACCATCTCTGGCAAAGCAAGTTAAACTGTCAGCCATCTTACCTCATACTTACTCATGCTAGATCCCACTGGTATGACACCAGTGCTTTAACCAGTTGTTGAAGTCAGTTATCTTTTCTTTGCACCAAGGCATTATTCTTGAAGATGGAGGGCTTCCGATCAGAATAAGATACTAGCCAGCATTTGTGACTTGCTTGGAAAATTTCAACTTATCTTTTTGCATATTCAGCGAGGTTTAACAAGCAAAGTCATTTATACCCACACAGACCACCACCATTTCGTAGTCATGTTTGCCAGGTGAAAGGACCTTAAGGGCCCTTGCGATATCTGAGATCATGGCATCTGAAAGAGAACTCACCTTCTCCTTGTCTTTGTCCAACCTAGTGAGAGGATTTGTGTATTTCACTATAAAGTCACCTATCACTAAAATGTTTTTATTTGTAGAGTGGTTCTTTGTACTGAATCTAGAATGATTTAAATGCTCAAGACCCTTCATTGGATGTATGCCAGAAGGTGATATAGACTTTAATTTTTTTTTCCTGAGAACTAGTCTTTGTAGCTCTAGGAGGCTTTGGCAAGGACTCTTTTTACAGCCACAGCATAAGACATTTTAGCATGGGTTGGTATATAGTGTTTTATATGTGTCCTTTTTCTAAAAGTAAGGTCTTCATATTAGCTAAATACTTGCATCTCTTTGCAATCAGAATGTGATACACTAAGTAAAAGTTCATTATCTGTGACAATCAGATAGTTGCTACACTAGCTACGGAGATCAAGTGCTATGAGGATGGCAACATTAAGAAGACAAACAGGTTGACCCCTCCCCATTTTAGTCCAGGGATTAGGAGAATTTGGATGAACAGAGTACTATATTCAGTACAATGAGATAGGTATTGGACTTTACTGTGGAGGAAACAACTGGTTGCATTAAATAACTATTGAATATGCATTATGCAGAGCAACTACTAACTGCTAAGGACAACATGTGGCAGCTAAAAGGTAATTTTGCTAAAATAGAGGAGCTATAGGCTGTTTGATGCTACTGCTGAA
Organism: Protopterus annectens; assembly: GCF_019279795.1. Taxonomy (NCBI): domain Eukaryota; kingdom Metazoa; phylum Chordata; order Ceratodontiformes; family Protopteridae; genus Protopterus; species Protopterus annectens. Next base: position 435,479,277 of record NC_056748.1, read on the forward strand.
CAACTGCGGGTTATCTGCTCATACTATAAATACTACTAATCACACTAATCAATAGTGATGTGGGGAGGCTAGACGGTATAGGGAAAAATATGGCTCAAGATATCTGCATGGGTCTATATTATAACAGCGAATGCTTTAAAAAGCATACTCTGTATAATCGACCCAAAAAAAATGAAAACACAAAATTCCAAACAAACGGAATTGCTGGTCCGGAAAAAAAAAAGACAAAATAAAGTGGGGGGCTGTGCCCCCCACACCTCCCCCTACTTAAATATACCAACTCCGAGATCGCACCACAGTGGAGGAAGTGGCAAAGTCCCGAAAACATCTCAGTGATTTTTTTTTTCCCTGGGAAAAAAATCACTGTTCCATGTCTTCGGGATTTTGCCATTTCTGCATTTAGCTGTTGATTAAACAGCGTTCGCTATATTAAGCGTTCTCTTACTTAATATGGAACCGTCTGCATGTGTGCAGTGTACAGTTAAATGCAGCTGTTTGATGAGCAGTGCCATGCAAACATGGGCAATTTATAACAACACAGAAAATTAAACAAAATTCAAATGAGCACACTAGCCAATAGCTAAGTGACACTTGTCAAGGTTCTACAGAAGTTAGAGGCTTAAAAATTGTTAGGTTGTTTTCTTTTGTCACTAGAGTTAAAATAAAGCAAATATCAGCTAGGCTGCTAATAATCACACACACAAAAAAAAACTGCACAGCTATTACAGGAGACTCAGTAAAAACACAATGTACTTAGCCCAGGTCTTGTAGGGTTGGTATTTCAGTCAAATCCAGTGGAAAGTTATCACAGTCAATAACTTTGCAAATAAGCACACAGCAGTTCATATTAAATGAACTTTGGCTGTTCAAAAGTTATAACAACAGAAAAGCTTGAAAAAAATCCTACTTCCTTAAGGTTGCTAATATATTTAGAAGAACATGGGTGCTTCCCTTGTAAAACTGCTTACCCCACGCTAAAAGTCAATATTGCCCATTGTTTAATTTTTCATTTATTTGTAGTGCAATGTTAGCCGGTTCTTGAACTTACTTTGAATCCACCACCTGTTTTTATATTTGTTATTCAAGTTATTCCTTCCTGCCTATTTCGTGTTACATTTTTCTGACTGAGATTTAAATGTTTTTTCTTTGCCTAATTATTGAAGTTTACCTAGGAATACATTTATGTGCCCTTTATTCATTGTCATATCATGGCATCTGCATGCCATTAACCATTTTGGTTAATTACATTGCATCTCAGGTGACTTAAGTCTCCTTTGTCTGCAAGATTTCCATAACAGAGCCAAGGGTATTCTGTATGCATCATGACCAGACCCCTGTGTAAATAAAGTCAGATATCACCCACCTGTCCATTGTTGTATCACGTCTTTGTATTAGTAGCATACTAGCTGATTTTCCTTTCTAGAAATAGTGATAAGTGAGACACAGATTTGTTAAATAGGGCTGGTCCAAGCAGCAAACCCTGGGATCCTGCACTGATCAGTAAGCATTCCTCTTCTCTGACAGCCACATTCATTTCAGAAGATAGCATTCCCTTTCTTTTCTTAGTGGAAAAACTCAGCTCATCAGAGTTATAGTCCAAACTGCTCTGCCGAGTTAAAGTGGAGCTACTGCCATATCCAGTGGAGAGCACATGGCTAGCTAACAGTACTGTCCACTTCCCCAGACCAACACATTAGCATGCAGCTTTTCCAGCAATACCACTCTCTGTGCTATAGCCACTGCTAGGGGAAAAACACAGTGGGAGCGCAGTCTCTGAATCATAAACTCTTATCATTATATGGGAACCTAAGGAATTCTACATTACATTAAGGTAAGCCTTTCTGAATTCCAGGGCCTGTCTGTGGAAAGAGTAAAAATGCTGTTTGCTTACCAAAAGCTACAAATCAGAAAATCATCTTACAGAAATGAAAGATGCCATTTAATATTGTTCCTGGCAGACATTTCAGAGGCAGATAAAAATAAAGATTTTCCATGACAGAAATTTAAGAGGAGCAGAAAGAGCTGATTCAAAAGGAGTACTTGACAGAGTCTGTAAAAGAAAATGATGAAATTTCATTAAAAAGAATATGAGGAACCTTAATATTAAGAACTCCCTTCAGTAATAACAGTAGGGAAGGGATTAGCACATGCCACCGCTGAATGTAAACTGAGAGTACAAAACAACATCCTAACAGGACAGAATGGAGTCTGGATGGAAAGATGGTAAAATTAGAGAGCAAATGAGAGTAGTATTGCTGGAATTCATCCTCAAGCCTTGTTGAGTACCTTCATGAGGTGGACCCTGTTTTCACAAAATTTCACCAAGACATTCATATATAGATGGTATTTTATATAGCATATTTCATAGGCAGACGTAGGTTAAAACAAATAAAGGCAGCTGGGTGCATAAGTCCCTGGATAAAAATGTGACCAATCCTGGTAGGCGCACTGGTGCCAGGAAAGGAAAAAAATGACACTGTAGAATCCTCAAGATATGCAAACATTCTTACAATGGGACTAGGCTAGGCTCAGAGGCAGATGCCTAGCCCCATTGTAGAAGGAAATAGTGCATAAAAAATACAAAAACTGAAAGGCGAAAAAGAGCCATAAAGATGAAAGAGTGGACTACTGAGGATAAAAAAGAAATTATTTATTTTTACTATTATGCAAAAAGCCCACAATTTCCAGATAGAAGATATTCCAAAAAGATCATACACAAAAAGATATCTTATTTACAACATATTTACAAATATGTGCAAATGTACAAATATATAGATATACAAATATATCTACACATATTCATAATTTTCCTTACAGTCATACTAAATGTTTATCCCTGTTCTTCTTTCGGCTTTTCCCGGTTAGGGGTAGCCACAGCGGAACTCGGGTCCGCTAATGATTGGCAGTAGATTTTTTTACGGGTGCTGAGGTGCCAGCTCGACACCCAAACTTCAGCGAAGGCACGCCCATTGTATGCATGTCTTTCGAACACCACTCGACCGCGAGGAGGACATGCAGACTCCACACAGAAGGCGCTCCAGCGGAGAATCATATGGGAGAACCTCTTACTGTGAGGCAACAATGCTACTGCTGCACCACCGCGGAGTAAATGTTCATCCCTATTAGACCCCAACTCCTTTTTCCATAACCGTTATTTAATTTTACTTAATCGTGTTGCTAAAATCCATTTACCAGTAAACATAATTTCATATATTCTTTAATTCCATATAAGCCATAGGACATAAAATAACGATTTATCTATTCTTTTAGTATATTCTTTACTTCTGTTCTAATAATATCCATATTTAATCATATCCATGCTTTTTTTATCCACTTCTTTTATATCTTCAAAAAATCTTCTTTACATAATTTTCCCGTTAACATTTTTACTCTTTTACATTTTAGAAACACACGTTCAGTAGTTTCTTCTTGGCAATGTAAAACATATTCTATCACTTTTATTTTTACATGGCATATTTTCTTTTCCTGGTAGTTTATCAATTACCAGTCTACACCAAAGAATTTGACATTCTTTTTTATTATACCATTTGCTTATTTTTATAGCTTTATTTTTTCATCTGTTAGATTTTCCCATAGTTTTACATAGTAATTTTTTAATCATTGCATCCATATGCCATACTGTTCTTTCTTTACTATGTCATCAATTTTATTTTCTACAACAATATTTTCCTTGCTAATGTTTTATTTCTTAATTTATACACTCTGTCTCTTTTAATCCTTTTTTACCATACCCTAAAACGTATCATGTTTATATGGTTTTACTTCTGTTATCTTTTTCATTTATCCACATTTAACCCTTTGCAGAAATTTAATGAAGCAGCAGATACCACCAAGTTAATTAACCCTAAGTCTTATTCCTCTTTATTTACATAACAAAATCCTCTTTACTGGACTTAAGCTAGAACCTCCATTAAATGAAAAAATGTCTGCAGTATTTTCTATTCAAATACTGTTGGCAACAAAAATACACATGCTAGATATGCTATTTTCCCATCAGTACTGAACTTGTCAGATAAGCTTTTTTGAAGAATAGTTTATATGTTCTGTAGAAAAGACAGGTTTGTTTTATTTCTTCTGTTTTTTTTCCCTATCGAATTCTACTTGCATCTTTATTCTCAAATTTTGTAGCTAACACTGAAATTTCATTCATTGTAAAATATATACCTCTGATCTTTACTACATCACCTAAACCTTTATTTTCTCTTTATTTAAATCCATCCTTAGCACTTATAGACACTAAGCTGTGGAAATTATTACTTGTTTTTATTCAAATTTGCTTTTTTGCAATTATTATAATGTCATCTGCATATGCTAACAGGACTGGAATTCTTAACTCTGTATGTGTTATATATTCCACCTCCTTCATTCTGTAATTTGTTTCTAATTTATTTCACATAATGTCAAATTCATAAGTAATGTAAAAGTGTACATCTCATTGGGCATCCATTACACCACTTCATATGCATCTCTTGTCTTAACCAGCCATTTACAAGTATTTTTATTTTGTTATTATTTTACACTGACATAGATAATTTCTAACTTTCTCACTTATATTCTTTCATTATTACCCGTAAAATTTCATGTCCAATTGTATTAAATGCTTTTTAAGGTCTCCTATTATGATTGTCACTTCTTTTCTATTCATCATATCATCCACAATTTCTCGTAACTATCATTAATAATTACTCACAAACTTTCCCCTTTGTAGTATGTATACTATCTTCCAAATATTTTCTATTTTAGTTTAAAATCTCTTTTGTATTATTTTCTTAAAGATCTTATAATCATTATTATTGAGTACTGTTGGTCTCCAGTTTTTGAATAGTCTTCTGTCTTCTTTCTCCCATATGAATTTAAGTATTCTACTACATGATCCTTTATACATAAAATCTTGATTTAGCAATGCATTCAAAATCTTTAAAAAAATATTTTTTCCAATCCCTTAAAGATGTTCTTCGTTCCACATTGCTGCAGTCCTAACTATTGGGTAGTCCGCTGTCCAGTCGGCCCGAATACCAAAGTATATGGCTGACGTCGGTCAAGGCGCATTAGACTGACGTCAGTACGTCAGGGTACTAATGCGCATGACCAACGTCATATCCTCAGTCTTTTTTGCCGCATGGTCCGATGCAGAAGCAGTTTTGCGAGTGCAGGTTGGCGTTCTGAAAGTTTCTGAAGTCAGAGTTTCAGACCGAATCAAAGTTGGCTAAGTACCCGTTGGGAATATTTTGGTTTTCTTGCCTCAGTATTTAACGGATGTCAGAAAAAGTGAATAACTGTATTTCTTGTGGGAAACAGATACCTCATAGGGATTACCATACTTTGTGTATACCTTGTTTAGGGCCTGAGCACGACGTTGTTGGATGCCGCTCTTGTGCTAGATTTAACAAGCACTATTAAGAGAAGGTTAGACTGTGCCAGGTTAGTGTTTGGGAAGCGTTGTAATTATAAAATGCCGTCGGATGCTCCGGCCGCTTCGCCAAAAAGCGCAAGGACAAAGCAGCGAAACCTAGAGTGGAAGAACCGACAGTCCCGGACGTCGGTTCTTTAGAAAACTCAGTGGAGCGGAGGTTCTGCCGGGAGTTTCTTTAGAGTCTCAGGGAGAAACTTTACTGTTGCAGGATGTGTCCTCTCAGGAAGTAGGCCAGGCTGAAGGGGCTTCTCAGGTGGCTGTTCTTCCCTCTCTTCCTAAGGTGGTTAGGGCCTCCTTCTGTTTCCAAGGCTTCTTTAAGAGGCAGGCCTAGTTTAGCTTCAGTGGGGGTTTCTCCGAGTGTTTCAGGGTCTTTGCCTAAGAAGCATATGCTAAAAATGGCAGAGGATTTGATTACAATGATTAGAGGTTCTAATCATAATCCTGATAAGAGGCCTAGGGTGGAACCTGAGTTTGAGAGTTTTGAGCAATGTTCGGAGGCTTCTGAGTCTTGACTGAAGACTTGCAGGAGTATCCTCCTTATTCTGATTCTGATGTGGATGATTCTACTCCTTCAGCTAAGCCTCCTGAGGATTTTTCATTTTCAGAGACTCTGCATTCCATGAGGGAGCATTTTAAATGGGAAGGTCAAGATTTCTCTGATTCCAGGAAGAGGCTTAGAGAATTCTTGTTTTACCCCAGCATAGGCCTTTAGCTATACCTCCTGTTCTGAATGTGGTAGAAGATGTTTTTGCAGAGGCTTCCCTGAATCCTGATTCTTTGCCTCCTGCCCCAGTTAAACGGATAGGTACTATAGGGTGCCTGAAGCCCATAAGTATCTTTTAAGAGTCCTAGGGCAGACCCGGAAACTGTCTCTCAGGGGCCTAAAGGTGTGAAGGCTTCTGTTGTTAAAAATCCTGTTCCTCCTGATAAAGAGGCAAGGGCTTTGGATAGATGGGGAAAGAAAGTGTATACTTCTTCCACTTTAGCCATGAGGCGTTGAATTGTCAGTTTCATATGTTAAAATATCAGAATTATCTCCTTTCACAATTGAAGTCTAAGGTGGATGCTCTGGCTGAAGGTATTGAGTGTAAAGAGTTACAGGATTTAGTTCATGTGTCTGAACAGGTGGGAAAGCATTCCTTGCAGTGTGGTTTTGATGCTGTGCAGGCCTCCTCGAGGGTTGCTGCCACTGGTTCTGTTCTTCGTAGGCACGCCTGGTTGAGGGATCAGAATTTAGCTGAGCATGTTAAGACAAGGATTTTGGATGCTCCTTTACAGTCTGATGTGTTGTTTGGTTCGCCTGTGGAAGCAGTTTTAAAGAAAATGGAGGACAAGGCTAAGTCTATGCAAACTGTTAAGGATTTTTTGCAGGTGCAGCCTCCGAAGTTTAGTAGAAATTGGCCTACTAAGGGATGGACTTATCCTGCTTATGATTCCCAGTCTAGGGGTAGGTCTAGACATGGTAGGGGCAGAGCTCAAGGTTCTTTTAGGCCTAGAACAGGGAGTTCACCTGCTCAGACTTCTGGTGAGGGCAGGGGTCAGTCCTTTCGTAAACAGACCCAATGACCTGCCTTTTCAGCTGCCAGTACTTTCTCGCCTGGCAGCACCTTTGGGAGGAAGGCTGTCTCTTTTCAAAGAAAATTGGGATTTAATTACCCAAGACAGATGGGTTCTGGATATCATTCACCACGGTTACAGGTTTTATTTCCATACCTTGCCTCCTTTCAAAGGCATGCCAGACATTCCTCCTCTACAAAGAACAGAGGCTCACAAGCAAATTTCTCTTTTGCTCCAAATAGGGGCCATTCAGCCAGTTCCTGTGCCAGAAAGGGGCCTAGGATTTTACTCTCGCCTGTTCCTAGTACCGAAGAAGGGGGACACGTGGAGACCAATTTTGGATTTATCTATCCTCAACACTTATCTGGACATTCCCAAGTTCAAAATGTTGATGTTACAACAGCTTCTACCTCTGCTGGGCAGAGATCACTGGATGGTAACTTTAGATCTCAAGGAAGCTTACCTTCATGTGCCTATAAGACTAAGTTGCAGGAAGTATCTGCGTTTTCGAGCTGGAAATTCTCATTATCAGTTCTCTGCATTGCCCTTTGAAGCTTAACTACTGCCCAGAGTATTCACAAAGGTTCTGGCTCCAGTGATAGCTTACTTCAGGCTAAAAGGAATTCAAATCTATCCTTACTTGGACGACTGCCTGATTCTGGCTCAAGAAAAGGAAGACCTTCTACAGCATTTGGAATATGTGATAGCAGTGCTAAGATGCCTAGGGTATTCTGTGAACGAAATAAAGTCCAGTCAAGTACCCTCTCAAGACATGTGCTTTCTGGGTGTGAGACTGAATACAGCAGCCCAGATGGCCTTTTTAACCCCGGACAAACAAAAGAATCTTTCCAGTTACTTCCATCAACTATCTCTTCAGTCCGGGCTGACTGCAAAGACAGTCCTTCAAGCCTTAGGGTTCATGGCATCTTGTATTCTGGTGCTTCCCAATGCCAAAGTGCATATGAGGAAGCTGCAATGGTATCTCAAAAATGTATGGACACAGCACTGCCAGGATTTGGACACTGTCATTCAAATAATACCTTGCATTCAAAAGGAATTTTTGTGGTGGGCTCAGGAATGTCACCTAAACAAGGGACTCTCTGTGACCCGGCCAGAGGCGAGTCAGATTCTAACGACAGATGCCTCAGACATTGCTTGGGGAGCTCATCTAAATGGAAAGTGGATACAAGACAAGTGGCCTGCCAGACTACAGCATCTGCATATCAATATGAAAGAGATGTTAGCGGTCCAGTTTGCATTAATGGCTTTCAAGGAGTTACTTCTTCCAGGGCAGGTGTTGATTCTAACAGACAACACAACTGTCATGTGGTACATCAACAAACAAGGGGGAACACATTCTTACCCATTGTGCAGGCAAGCAATGATTTTATGGGAGACTGCGCTCAGCTTGCAACTAACTCTTCAGGCAAGGTTTCTGCCGGGAGAACAGAACTCCTTAGCAGATGTGTTAAGCAGACAAATCATGGATCCCCACGAGTGGAAGCTGGATCTTCATGTATTTCAAAAATTGACAGTGTCCTGGGGAACTCCAGACATAGATCTGTTCGCTTCTCCACTAAACCACCAGCTGCCAAAGTTTTGCACAAAGAGGTTTCATCACACAGCTTAGAAAGTGGATGCTCTTTCTTTCAGTTGGAAAAATCTTCATGTGTATGCTTTTCCACCTCTGCCTCTTCTCCCAAAGGTGCTTCTAAAGGTCAGACAAGACAAGCCAAGGATGATTTTAATAGCTCCAGATTGGCCTCGGCAGCACTGGTACCCATTACTGAGGAGTCTGGTAAGGAAGCCTCCATGGCCTTTACCCTTGATTCCACACCTGTTGTCTCAGAGGACGGTCACCTGCTCAATGTCAAGCTTCACTCTCTTCATCTAACAGCCTGGCATATTCTGTTTTGAAAGACAGCAGGTCTCAACTTCCTCAACAAGTTTTAAATGTGATTATGGAAGCCAGAAGACCTAGTACAAGGAAGGTGTCGCAGAAAAATGGAAGAGATTTTTATTTTGGTCTGCAGCAAAGAATTTGGAGATTTCTGAGCCTAATTTGAGTGTGGCTCTTCAATATCTTACTGAGTTATTGGACAAAGGTTTGTCTTTCTCTTCCATTAAGATTCATGCTGCTGCAATTTCAGCTCACTATGATTGTGACCCACCATTGTTTTCACATCCTTTGTTCAAGCAATTTCTTAGAGGGGCAAAGAATATAAGACCCCACGTAGAGCTCCTACTCCTGCTTGGGATCTCAATTTTGTGTTGGAGAAACTTACTCTACAACCTTTTGAGCCTCGGCTACTGCTGACTTGAAATACTTGTCATGGAAGACTGCTTTTTTGTTGGCCATTACTTCTGCAAGAAGGGTTTCTGAGTTGCAGGCCCTTATGGCGGTTGAGCCTTTTTTGATTTTTCATAAGGATAGGGTATCATTACGTACTAATCCTTCCTTTATGCCTAAGGTGGTTTCTAGTGTGGCTTTAAACCAAACTATTCATTTGCCTACTTTTTATGCAGATCCCCAAAATAAAGGGAAAAGATTTTGCACACTTTAGATGTACACAGGCAATTCGTTATTATTTAAGCAGGACTAAGGATTTTAGGCAGTCTCAGCAGTTGTTTGTTTCTTTTGCTTTGAGTTCGCAGGGCAAGCCTGTGTCAAAACAAACTATTTCTAGGTGGATTGGGTTTTGCATTGCATTTTGTTATTCCCATCATGGCAAGGAGATTCCAGCTGGGATTAGGCCTCATTCCACTAGGGCTACTGCCACTTCAACAGCATTTCTAAGGGGGGTGGCAACTAAGGATATTTTGGAGGCAGCTACTTGGAGTTCAGTGCATACTTTCTCTAAGCATTACCACCTTCCTCTCTACTCTAAGTCTAGGGCTGGTTTTGCCACAGCTATTTTGCAAGGCATATTGTCAGCTCCTGCTTCCTTATGTTTTGCCAGCCTCCCTTACCTCTGCTTTGGGATTCTACCCAATAGTTAGGACTGCAGCAATGTGGAACGAAGAACATAGTACAGTTTTGTACCTACCATAAATGTAGATGTTCGAGGATCCACATTGCTGCAATTTACCCTCCTCCTTCCCTCTGTGTTTAGGGGTGGTTGTGTAGGTGAGGTTATATTCTGGAAATTTTGTATATATTGTACATATTTTTGGTGCAGGTATGTTTGGAGTTTTTGGTTTTGGCCTTGTCTTTTTAGGGTCTTCTGACATCTGGGGCAAGAAAAGACTGAGGATATGACGTTGGTCATGCGCATTTGTACCCTGGCGTACTGGCGTCAGTCTAATACGCCTTGACCCGCGTCAATATACTTTGGTATTGCCGACTGGACAGCGGACTACCCAATAGTTAGGACTGCAGCAATGTGGATCCTCGAACATCTACATTTATGGTAGGTACAAAACTGTACTTTTTATACATTTCATACCATATTCATCTGGTTCTGCAGCCAAATCTATATTTACTTGTCCTAATATTTTATCTAGCTCCTAAAAAGACATCTTTTCCAATTCCTTATTCTCTTTTTCTGTTAACATTTTTACTTTCCATGTTTTTTCACTACCTTTTTTTTCTTTAAACATTTCTTGTACATATTGTAATACACTATTTATAATCTTTTCCTGAGCTCTTTGTAGTTCTCCTTTTACATTTTTATTTCTCTTAATACACTACCATCTTCATTTACTAATCCTTGTAAAATGTATCTTTTCTTAAATAACAGTTTTTGTATTTTTTCTTGATTTCTTTCATATATTTTTTGTCAAAGTGCTTTCTCTCATTATGTTATAAATCTTTCAATGCATCATCATATGTTCTTTTATATTTTTCTTTCTCTACTTTTCATATTGCCACTGTAAAACACATTTTTTATTTTTCATTATATATCATTCACCATTCAGACCAATTTTTGTACAATGTTTTCATACTAACATACTTTCCATAAATGTTTTACTAATCTTTTTCCTTCATCATTACATGCTTTATCATTGATCCTTTTTATTCCTTTGCCTATTCTTATATATTCCTTATTTTCCTTTATCTCTAGTCATATTGCAAGATGATCAGAAAATCCTGTTTCATGTCCCCTTCTCCTATCACAAAGCCTTCTGATACTATAAAAACAATCTATTTCATTCTGTACATACCCCTTTTCAAATCCATGAATCTTTAGCCCAGAGTTTTAACTTACGGTACTTTTCCGTTATCGGGGCAACACTTGTAACGTGCTAGCAGGTGCACGAAATGATCGCACAGCCGTTAGCCCTGAACTGGTAGTTTTGAAACAGACTATGCTCCTTACTATCCTTGTTATCAACGCTAACTTCACTAAAAGTACGGTTATGTTTTTATTTCAAGATAATGTTATCTACATTTGTATACCTTCTCTGTCATCGTCTTGGATTATTTACAGTCTGTTCAGTCAAAGTTCCATATTTGAGCAATAATACAGCCATCGTTCGTTGTTAAAAATGTTCCTGACTTTTTGGCAAACTGCTTAACAAAATTGCATTTTCATGCAGTAGGATGCCGTATCTTTTATTAGGGTACGTTAACGTAAAATTTAAAGGGGAATGGTGTGGGATGTTTTTCGGTTAGTGTGATGTTCCTCTTTCAAACGACAGGTTTTCATGCTTTCAGTATGTTTATACTTTTGAAAATGGTAGTGGTTGTGCTGAGATATACTATGAGCCGCAACATTTGTGCTCTATTGCTGTTACATGTGTAGAGTCATTATCCTCCCCTCCAAAGGGGACAGACAAAAACCTTTTCTAAGGGTGACAGACACTCTGGCATCAAACCACTGCACACTAACACTCCTACCATAAAAAAATATATAAAATAAACGATTATTTGTATTATCTCCATATCTCACTTTATTGCTGTAACAACTGCTTCAGGGCTGACAGCTGTGTGATCATTGAGCGTTAGAGCTGTTGCCCCGATAAAGGAAAAGTACCTAACTTACCATAAATTATAACATCTAACACTTTTCTTATATCATTTACTTTCTTTTTACATTTGTCTCTTAAATCACAGTTAAAGTCTCCTGTTGTTATAATATTTATATTTATCACTATATAGTCTAAAATTCTGATGAAATAAGTTTCCCTTTTCTTACAATTAATATAAGCATATAATGTTATAATTCTATATACTTGTTCTTTCCACTTTAAATCTACAATGGTTAATCTTCCCATTTTTGCTAAAGTTACATCTAACATCTTTACTGTATTTCTATAGAATGAGTCTTCCAGATCATCTCCTAATTTCCAAATTAAAGATTATCTTTCCACCCCATAGTTTCCCTGTTTGTAATTTTTCTTCATTTGTTAAAAATCTTGTGTCTTCTAATGTAATTACGTCTAGATCACGTGTATTACACCACTCCAAAATGCCTGTTATATTTACTGCAGTCTTAATACTATTCACATTTACAGAAAGCAATCTAAAATTTTCCTTTTCCCTTAGATTCAAGTTTTCATAGGTTCATAGCTAATTATTAGGTTAGCTGCCTTAATAGCCAATTTCCCTTCCAAAGGCAAGAATCAAACACTGTACCTTATGTACTGTGAGTCAGATACCTTAACCATTATACCAACCCCAATCATTAGCTGTGTATATTCTTTTTCATCCATTTCCTTTCTTTTTTTCTTTTGTACTTGTTCCTTTCAATTTTCTTTTTCTGTTTTTTATCTTTTTACCAATATAATTTTTTTCTTTTATAGTCTTCCAATTTGTCTTCTTCATCATTTCAGAGCCTTTTTCTATGTCCTCTTTATTATTTTTCCTTCTAATTTTCCTTCTATTTCTGCTGTTTCTAAAAATTGCTTCCTTTGTTCATTTTCTTCCTTTTCCTTACTCTTATTTTCATTTAAGTCATAAATGCCCAATTTTGTTATGTTTATAAAATTTCAATTCATATTTTCTGCATGATGTCTCATTTCCCCACAACTATAGTGTTTTCTTTTATCATAGTTACTTATCAAATGTCATTTTCCACAAACATGTTTTGGGTTGTCCCCAGTATTTCCTGATACCCCTGTGTTCCCCTCCACATTTGTCATGCTTGTAATCCAACCTGCCAGTCCATAAAACCCCTTTTATCATAAACATTTGCAATGTCCAGTACTTCTTTACATAAAGATTTCAAATATCCTTTCAAAGTGTCTCTATCAACCTGTGTTTGAAATTGTAAATGATTTCCTGTTTCACAGTTAAATGCTTTTATCACATAAAGATTCCATGAGTTACAGTCTTTCTTTTTTCATATTCTCCAAGAAGAATTTCCATTGGAAAAAAAAACAGTCACAAATATAAGCTAACAGAATGTATCTTTGTTAATAAGAAAAATGCTCTTACCTGATATGCTTTTACACCTGAAGGAATTATTAAATTGTCCCATACTTCATACCTATTCTTTGTCTTCATTACTTTGAATTATTGCCACATACTTCTGTTTTTCATTTGTTCTGTCTTTTTCTTTTATGCTACTCCCTTTTTGCCTTCTTTTACTTTCTCTTCATGTATTTTCTTTTCCATCTCACCACTATTCTTCAGGATTGTCTCTGCATCCACCTTTTGTGTTTTCTCCATAATGTTCCCCCAGGAAACATCCTCTTCATTTTCGAGCTCACTCATCACCATTACTGTAAGTAAATCACCATTACTGTAAGTAAATCATATCACAATCCTCCTCAATGAAGGGTTGTAATTATACATCCACCATTTTCCGACTCATTTCCAGCAGATAGATTTCTTTGAAACATCTCCTTGGAATCCTGCACATATTCTCCAGTCTCGATGTTGGCTTTCCCCTCCATTTGTCTCATCATTCCATTATCTTTTTCTCTCTCCATCTGCCTCCCTGTTTCTCTGTGCAGCCTGTGTGCCTGGAACATAAACAGGAATTACTCATGCAAAATGGGTCCCACTCACAACAACAACAAGTAGGGGAAGTTCCCCAATGCCCTGGCCAAATTTCACCAGTAGTAGAATACCACCTCAGACCTCCCCTGTAAAGAGGCCACTAGCCTTGTAGGCTAACCCAGTCAACAAAGGATAAATAAATAAAAACAAAAAATAAGTAAACATAAATAGATACAGCAAATGAATCAAATGTTAGAATGACAAATGTGTCATAAGTACTATATCAAGCACTCAACTTAAAGCTAAACATGAATAAATCAAGTACTTGGTGGAGCAAGCAGCTGACTGATAACACAGATGAGGGTACAGCAGTACTACTCCACTCTTTTCCTTTCAAAGTGAACACACCTGACTGGAACACCAACTCCAAATTGCATCTGAAGTGAAGTGAAGCAGTGTAGTGGTAATCACTTGAACAAACCTAAATCTCTTCTTAAAGGAAATGTGATTTCTTAAATCACCACAAACCAGAAAGTTTGAGATAGTCAAGTCTGAGCTGTAAGAAGGACCTTAAAATCCTAGAAGATAAATCATTTTAAGTCCCTAACTACTGTTCTGTGCGTCCAGTTAATGATGCTATTGACACTGTCTATATTTTCAGGACTGGATAAAGATTATTTTGAATGTAAAATATCGTAGTGGGGTATTTTTTATGAAGTCCTCTAAACACCTAGAGTACCTTGGAGTTCAAGAGTTAATAAGCTTCCTACTGACATTAATATGAGTGTAGAAGTGCATAAGTAATGGCACACTATCAGTAAGTTAAAGGTTTTCAATTATAACCATTTATTTAAAAACAGTGAAGAAGTTTATTTCCCTATTAAATATCCCATTGGATAAGCATTTGGCTGCTCTTATAAATTTGATCAAGTTGTTGATCAATATATTAATTTGTATCCTGGAATTGCTAATTTAAACTTCACAACTAAATACAGACCAGGATCCTCATTTAATAAAAAAGTTAATTTATCCACCCATGTTTGACTGAGGCAAGGCATTCCTCTCTAAAGGATTTGCTTTTTGCTCTTGCACAAAGAGTTTCAATAGTAGATGCCAATGCTTCTATTGAGGAATTTACCTGTAAAATTAACTTAGCTTATTTGTGAACAATCCTCTCTATCAGTTTGTCATGGAGACGAAGAACTTTTAATTCTCCATTGATGAACACGATTACTAGTTTTAAAGTCACTTGCAGAGCTGATATCAGGAACATTTTATCCTCCCCTATTAGCAGTAAATATTTTAATTTATCGCAAGCTGAGAGACAAGCCATCTTTAATCTAAGGTCCCAAGTATATCTTAGCAAGCAAGGGAGTAGTGTTGGTTATTATGAACAATGGACAATATGAATTGACACATTTCATGAACTCAGGCAAATGAGGGGTTTCATTCTTGTAAACAATGGGCAATGTTAATTTGACACATTAGAAATGTGTACAATTTGTATGCAGTGCTAACTCAACATTCTGTTTTTAGTTCTTTTTGTGAGATTAACATTTTTAGTAGCACATTTGTTAAACAGTCCTATTATTCCCAAAGTTCTTGGCACCATTTTAAAGGTTCCACCGCCCATGATCCTGATTTTATTTGAGATTCCAAAGATTCACAAATCTGTTACCAGGCCACTATTTCTACCTGTAGTGGCTGTGAATATTTCCAAGACAAAGCCTTTTGCTGTTTTGGTGGAATGCAAACTGAAGGAGGTTGTTTAAATATCAGATCATTTCAAACTATTTTAAGTATTTCCAAGTTGCTGTTTGCTGCATTTTTAGAAACTGTTTTTTCTTACAGCAGATGTCATTAATTTGTATACAGTATCCTGCACAATATTGATTTATTATGGTCTTTTGAATATCAGTCAGATACTGAAATTCATTTGTTAGGTGATTTACTTATTGTTTTTCTTGGTGTGTGTGTGTGTGTGTGTGTGTGTGTGTGTGTGTGTGTGTGTGTGTGTGTGTGTGTGTGTGTGTGTGTGTGTTTGTGAATGTTTAAGGACAACTGTTTAAAGCAAATTAAAGGAATGGTCATGGGTGCTGCTATGCTATCGATGCTAATGATGACAAAAATGCTTTATTTAAACATTCCATTATCTGTGCAAATCTTAGAAGATTTTGTTTCTGTGTATTGGATGCTGTGAGTTGTGACATAATGGAAATACATTTCATAAATGGATTGGATGCCAGAAAATATTGTTTGCAGTTACTTTTAAATGCATTAGCACTTCTGAGTTGAATTATCTGACATTTGAAAGCAGTGATCAAAAAGAGACCTTTAAAATACAGTTAGAAGTTTTTGTTTTATTTTATCTTGTATTATCACATCACTGTCATATGATGGTTGTTTTATAACATTTTACTGTTTAAGCTGTTTTACATTGAACCAAACTGATGGAGTCTTGCAGCAATGAAAGCGCTTACTGGTTGTTTTAATATGGGATCATATTGTCAGTGGGCATGAATTTTGTGTGTTGTTTTTTGTTTGCATGCTTGCAACAGTACACAGGATGTTGTTTGTGTTTAGCTTTTTCATGATAC
Source organism: Protopterus annectens (assembly GCF_019279795.1). Classification (NCBI taxonomy): domain Eukaryota; kingdom Metazoa; phylum Chordata; order Ceratodontiformes; family Protopteridae; genus Protopterus; species Protopterus annectens. The sequence goes on from NC_056748.1 coordinate 435,495,751, forward strand.
ATGGTTATTATGAGTGGAGCAGGTCATTTTATGTTTGTAAGGTATGGCTTTATTTAGGTCAGATCAATATCTGTAGATTGTGCATGGTGATGTTTGCAGTATCAGCATATTTCTCTTTGGACTTCATTGCTGCTGAGAAATATGTTTGTTGGAAGGTTGATTCACAAGCTTACAGAATAATGGTCTACACCATAGCAATCAGTTTGCTGCATTTTAAAAGTGAAAAAAGGAAATGTCTCTTTTTGTTTTAAATAAAATCCGAGCAGTGTAGTACTCCTTGCAGGCAGGGTATAAACTGTAGCAACTGCTACATTTTAAAAGAAGACATTATTTTTTTAATAAAATTTGTCGAAGGAGGGTCAGGGGCAGGGCACAGTGGGACTTGAATGGCTGAGGCAGGAGGAAGAGGGTAGGAGTGCCAGTGTTTTTGCTCTTCAGTGGAAGAACTCAGGGGGGGGGGGGGCATGGATCTAGATGTAATAAGCTGGAGGCTGTACTTATCAGCCTGTGCATGTGAAGGGAAGATGCCAGAGAGAAGTAATGCTATAATACCTGATTGGCAGTGTAAGGTGCTGAGAAGCATTAGTCTTTCACATTTACCAACTGGATTCCACTGGAAAATCAACAGTCCACCAGGCATCATATGTATTGATCCCAAGCTGAATGAGATTGTTTTTTGCAATTCCTTCATTTGCATTAGTATTGAGGTCTTTCTGAGGGCAGTTTATATATTGTTTCTTTGTCTGGAGCAGCTATAATTTGCCATTGTTACAATTGCCTGCCATTATTAATAAAATGGAAGTGGCATTCTTAATCCTGAATTTCTTCCTTTAAATCTGGGATTGATACTCAGTAAACACGTACTGACTGGTTGAGATTTGTTTTTCTCATCCAAGGTAGCAACTATCCTGTCTGGGATTTATTTGGTGTGCAAAAAAGGGGATTGGAAACTGATGGCAAAAGTCTACCTTACCTAGAGTGAAGTTGTTTTGTACTAGACTTATTGGATCGCTTTGGTATGAATCTGCCCATTTTATGGGGTTTAATACTGGCACATTTGTTTTATTTTACATTTGTTATCTGGAATAGTCTGACTGGGCATGAGTGTCCCTTTTCAGTGGATGTCCATGGAGAAAAACTCCAAGGTACAGTAAAATGTAAAAAAAAAAATTCATGGTAGAAAATTTAACATAACAGAATAAAGAGTATAAGTTTTGAGGAATATACAGTACATTGTCAGTTACAGTTAACTGTCACAACACATCAAAGTTATAGTACATGTCTTACAGCATTATAGTAGAGTCATCAGGGCTGCTAAGAAATCGAGAGCAGGGGAAACACTTGTTTTATACTGAATAGCAGATCTAGACAAGGTATAGGGGAGAAAAGTTCTCTCTACAGTGAAAGATGAGGTTATAGGAAATAAAACAAAAAGTACAGAATAGGAAAGTGGGTAGGCAGATGTTCATAATATGTGGCATACATAATTATCCAGGGGGGTGAACAATGGTAGAGCCATGATCATTTTAGATGGTCTTTGAGAATTGATTTAAAAATGTGGGGCTTTTTTATTTGTTTGAGGAGGGAGGGAGATTTTTTTGCAACATTATTAGAATAAAGTGCATTGTCTGCTGCGTTGTGAGATGTAGTTGTGGCAAGTAGTATTTTGTCTTGAGATCACAAAAGTTTTGTTCGGTCTATAATGTTGGATCATTCTAATGACGAATAGTGATGCGCTGGGTATTCAGGTATACATCAAAACAGTAAATAAGTGGTCATATATCACTGCCATTCCTGATCAGAGTAAAGCATTTAGTCCCTCCATGAGGGACGGTGTGTTCATCTTCAAAATATATATATATATATATATATATATATATATATAAAATGCTAGTACACCCAGTGTTACACAAGGTAGCTTTTGTCTGGTATAGTTTGTGAATGTCATTGTTATGTATTTAAAATGGGTCTGATTAACTAGAAATAATAAAAACATAGGTGTTCAAACACATAATCCTAAAAGCACAGAAGCTTGAAAATATTCAACCCAAAATAGCCCTATATGCATAGTAAACAGTCCACACAGATAATCCAAGTAAAATACTTAGATTAAGTTATCAACATGTTTTGGGAGGAACAAAATTCCTGCACCATACTTAATCCTGTATATTCTAACTCCAAACTTGCACAACCTCAGGATATGGGCATGTGCCATATTGCCCGAGATCCGAATGCTTCATGTTCCTTGAGGTTGTTTATGTAGTGGTGGTGCAGGGCCCAGACTCCCCAAAGCATATGCTTGTGTGTATGTGTGTGTGTGTGTGTGTGTGTGTGGGGGGGCATGTAATGTTATGAATACATTTTCTGAGTTTAACTCGTCACGTATCTGGAGTGCATATTTGAAACAGTACTTCATCCTTTCAGCTGTGCATTTTATTGTAGTTCAGTTTTTTGAAATAAGAAACTAACTTAAGGGACTGCATTGAGACACTTAGTGGTTCATTTACTGGCTGCGCTTTGTACTGTAGTATTTATATTTTCATAATGCAAAGTATTGTCATAACTGACTGATTGAAAATAAAACAACTTCACTCCAATGTCAAGTTTTTCTCTTGATAATACAATTTTCTTTCCTTCTAATCCAACCACAAGATTGCCACATACAAAAAGATTACTGGTAGGGGTTCAATGAAAAATTTTAAACATAGGCATTACAGTGGCGGATCCAGAGCTGCTATGGATGAGGGAGCTATTGTCAGCTGAACACGACCTCTGCTTGTTACTCAGTTCTGCACAAAATGCAGTCCTCATTTTCTCTTGCTTTATACTCTGCCTCTTAACTACAATATTAACATTTTCAGCTCTACATAGATCATTCCCTCACCAGCACTTCTTTGCATTTCTAAGCACTAATTAGAAATGATTTATTAATTGTAAAATGCACTTCTTTGCATTTCTAAGCACTAATTAGAAATGATTTATTAATTGTAAAATCAACTTGATTGGAGGAGTTTGATGAGTAGTTGTGGGGCTTGACTTTGTAGTGTGGTGTGTGATAGCCCTGCTATCTGGGAAACAATATCCAGATGAGCACCTATGAACTCCAGGACTTGAGTAGAGAAGAGCTGTGTCCTGTCATAACTGACACAAATGATCCCTTAATGACATCCAAGTTTTTCAGCTACATGGCTTCTGATTGACACATGCAGACCAGTAAAGCAAACCCCCCACCAGCTGTGGACATGCATGTTTCTTCCTTTTTATTGATCTCAGCACACCCATAGCTCCTTTTTGGGTCTGGGTTATTTAACTAAACAACTTACCAGCTAAAGATAAGCAGTATTATAAAGTGCAAGGAATTAATACCAAAATAAGACAAAGTTTGCTAGCCTAGGATATGCTGCAGTAGAATCACCATTTTTCATACTTTCATACTTGTGCCCATCTTTTCATAGCTGAGACCCTACATGTAATTGATGAGTATGGTGTGATATGCCATGGTGGGAGACAGGGAAATTCATGTCCATATATATCAATTGTTGTCTGTTAGTAATTATGAAAACAAGCCACAGAATATAGCACATCAGGGAAAAAAACAGGAACCATACTCAACCCTGCAGACTCTGGGTAGTCAGAAGGGACTCAAATGCCACAATAAATTCAATAACCTTTATTCGCAAGTTTATGCACTTTTGTTCTATAAATCCAAGGTCTTCTTCAGAAAGAACACCCCAATGTAGTTCTTGTTCTGTCTTTTTGCCACTATCCTCATTCATTGTGTTCTTATCCTGATTCATCTGCTTTAGTTTCTGGGCATTACTTCTTACCTTCAGTTATATATCTCTTAACCAACTTTCATCCTGCATCTTTTTCCACAGTGCTGTGACGTGTGAGTTGCTTCTGACTACCCCAAGTCTGCATGGTTGAATTATGAAAATAAACAATATTTCCATATGTACGTAATATTTCAAAAAACAAGTGACTTACAAACTGTTGCATGACATCAGGAGGAACCTTGGATGTTAAGAAAACTATCTTTTATATGTGCACTGTAATTTGCACATCTAGAGAGATGTCCAATATTATTTTCATTGCTAATTGTACAATTAAGCATATATTTTCATATTGATGTAAATATCTCAATAAACATGCACTCATAGAGTCATTTCTGGTCATCATGTGAAAGCTTATTTCTGGTTAACAAAATGTTCTAACAATATATGTCTAAGATGTATAATTTCCAAAAAATGAGAATTTGTGAAAGTTTAGCAAAATATTGGGGTTTGTGTACATTATAATATATCATATTATTTATGGAAAGGCTAAGAATGCACTGACTATTATCATTGCAAAGAATACTTACTGATAACAATGCTGTTTGTGTAGTTTCTTGTACTACTCTTCACAATACTTTTCATAAAAAGGTCAATAATGCAAGCTGTGTGTAGGCTGCTCAAGGTGTCATTCCATACCACATAGGTGTTAACTAGCAGCAATCGTTATAAAAGGAAAAAAACTTGTGTCACAAATTATGCTAATAAATTTCATAATTTAATTATGAGTAATTACTTACTGGTTGTAGATAAAAAACATTTTCCCCTTAATCCAGTTTGCTCACTGTTAGGATGATTTACTATCAGACACTCTGAACATACAGACTAACTTCTATTTTGTAGAAGAAATGCGACAGTGGCAGCTCCTGAAACACGATAGTCAGACCATTAGTCTGATGAGGAAATGACCTTCCACTTCAACTATCTTCCCCACGCTTCGAGTTATAGAAAAGAAAAAAACACATCACAGGTTTTACTGCTGAAAGCAATACTGCTTTTGGCTGTAGAATTTCAGCCTAGTTTGTAGAAAAGAGAAAACATCAGCTACCTCCTCTTTAGCCCTCTGATCTGATGTTTGAAGGATATGTGTGAAATTTAAATGTTTAGTGACTTCAGTCCTCAGTGATATGCTAGAAAACCACATACTTTTATGAGGAACAGACCAAAAGTATGATGGAAAAGTCTGGACAACTGACAGGTATGCAGTTATGCGAAAACTGCTGGTGTGATCCTTATGACAGAAAACAAATCTAAAAAAGCTACAAGACACAACATGAGTGTATCCATTCCCTGATGGAAGAGATTTGAAGTATGAAATAAAAAAAAAATTAAGTTGAGAGAAAACTCTTTTAAAGTCCTGTTTGGGCTAGTGTTGCATTTATGTTGAGGAGAGCACAGGCTTGAAGCGAACTTGTTTGGGTAACTGTACTGGAAAAAGATAATGGGGAGGGTACATGCCTAAAAATAGGGACATATTTTAAATATTGCTGTTATAAACTTAGAAAGTTGCTAGAACAACAGGATGTGAGTTAGCATGCATTCTGAAGGATATGATGTCTGAAACTCAAATGTATGTATTATTTAGTGACTGCGGTCTTCACAGATTTACCAGAAATCCACAAATTTTATGAGGATCAGACAAAAAATATAGGACAAAAACATGAATATTCTGTGAAGATCTGGATAGTTGAGGGGGATAGGTTGTGTTAGTGCATATCATCACAAGTAGGGTGTGCCATTTGTCAGAGGTAGGTGGTACCATTTTCACTGTTTTGGTGGACTGAAAACAAAGAAACAACACATGGCACAGAATGAGATGGGGATATATACTAGCACAGTTTGTGAACACAGACTGTTTTTGGCAGTACAATGTTGCTGATTTTTTCCTTTTCTGTAAGTAAATGCAGCTTGTGAACACAGCTGAACTGTAAGGATCAAGTCATTTTGCTAACCTCATGAAATGACTTGATCCCCGCAGTTCAATTGTGTTTAACCGCACTTGTAGGTTATCCTTGTATTTCTATTCGTGGATGAAAATGTCCTTTCTTAATTTTATCTTCTTATCTGTGCAGAGTGATTTGCATTTCTGTGAATGACAAATATGAAGCCCAACCAGAAGCACAGTAAAGGTTCTTCTCATCACACTTAACACTCCATCTCCATAAGATTGTATTGGGGCTGAAAACCTTGATTGTAAAACAAAATCACACATCATGGCAGCCTTCCCTTGGGCCATTTTGAAGTATAACAAATAAGAATAGTATATCTTTTTAGGCTAGTATTCATTGAGGGTTAGCACAGTGCAAAGTACCAGAGGTGCAACCATGCACAGGGTGTGAATAAGACTGCATGACTGCAATGGTCAAAATAGCTTGATATACAGAGAATGCAATAGAGTGCATAATGACATTTATGTGAGGAAACCTGTGCAAGCCAGCCATAAGGAATATGCAAACTGAAAGAACTCAAAATGATGGTCTAGGTCAGAATTGTATAAAATGATGATGCTGCATGTCTGTGCTTTCCCAGTCTGAACTTAGAAATTTTATTGTGTACATGAGGAAAGTGTGTTAGGAATTTCAGCAGCAGAAGTATAGCAACATGTACTGATAGAAACTGCCAGAGCTTGTGCTTGCAGTGATGTGTGCCATGGACAACCCTGCCAATACAGGATGGACAGGTAGCATCTGACTTAACACCACATCAGAGAAAAATTAGTGAACCATTTCCAAAATAGATAGGGATACTGTAAAGGACTAGACAAACTGTGTCAGCCACTAGTAGAATCAAGGGTAATGCAAAGTATGCCTGTTCCTGTGGTAATGTGTAACATTAACCATCTTAGCTACAGGAGCCTTCCCGTGACCTACAGTAAACACATTAAGGATATCACATCAGCCTCATGAATGCAAAATTATTTCATTAAGATTATGCTACAACACTTGGAGGAACATAACTGACTCTCCAGAACAATATAGGAGAGAACCACACAGGTCTTCATTATTCAGATTCCCTGACATTCTGACACCACAGATTGCACTAATGTTGCTATCAAACCAATAACTGATGCAGATGGCCAGAGTTGTATAAGAAAGGGCTTCCAGTCCCAGAACTGCTCTGTAATACAAAGGGCATTATTTATAATGGGTCTCTGTGCCACCAGTGTACTGTGTGATTCACACATGTGACGCATCCAAACTATACCAGCAGTTCCTGAGGGAACTTACCACAGGGTCACCTTGTTGGTAGGTGCACACACATTCCAGATAGACAGGCCTATACACACAGATACCATGCATTTGGGAGCAGCCCACATGTAATGCATTGTATGTGATGATATCACAAATGAAAGCACAGTGGAGTGGGTATTCAGACAAATAAAATGCTTCCAATATTTAGTCACTTCTAGAGGTGTGCAACCAGATATATATTGTGTGTGCTATTCTCCACAATATGGTATTATTTAAACAAATGGAGCAGCAGGATGTCATGGTGGGATCTGCCACAGAAGTCACATCAACAGTAGAAGAGTAGGATGGGGAGTCAGAGGAGGAGCAGACAGCTTCAGTGCCACAGCCAAAGCAGAGAATGGCACTGTACATCACAGCATCAGCAAAGAGGCAGCTTCTATTCACCAGCTAAGGGCTGTAATACACTGCAGTGTATGGGCTGGGCATGCTGCAAATCAGGCATCACTATCTCCACACAGATTAAGGAGTGAGCATTGCACAGCCATCATCACTTGTACAGGTGGGAGGGCACAAAAACAGGTGAATGCAATGCTGTAATGTAAGGTAGATGTCACATGAGATTAATAGCAGCCATGTACTCTGGGAAGGTAGTGAGGAGTTGAGGGTAAAATACTCTAGCAGAGGGGTTCATAGGCCCATGGGTAAGTACTAGGCTAGCTGCCCTTGTGGGCCATTTTAAACCTAGCCAGTTTCCCTTTTGGTGATTGAATTAAACTATCCCATTTGGTGTTAGATTGATCTTACCCATCCGATGGTCACTAATTATATATTACTCTTCCTGAGAATAACTGGGCTCATACCATAGATAGTTTGAGACAACCCATGCATGGGATAAAGCATATTGGAGCTGCCTGTGTCCACTAAGTACAGGAGGCAGTCGTTGGGTAAATTTTCTGTTTTGCATCCATAGATCCAAGCTGTGCATGTATGATGCAATCGTATAATCATAATCACCTAATGTACCTATCCATCTATAATTGTATATATATATGTGTATGTATGTATGTATATGTGTCTATGTATATATATATATATATATATATATATATATATATATATGTATATATATATATATGTATATATATATAGGTTCATAGGTTGGTACTGAGCTATCTGCCCGAAGGCATATATTAGCCCAGCCACATTGTGCGGTATTCACCACCCCTTTAGTAGTTCCCTAGACCCTTGTACTAGCAGCTAGTACCCTTGTCCCCTATCTAGTAGTGCTGTTGGTGTGATCCCCGGTGTGAACTTTCTGTTACCCATCCACTCATCAAGGTTCCTCTTGAAGAGTGATAGTGAGGGGCTCTGTCTTATGTAGATCGGGACCCTGTTCCATAGTAAGGGAAGTATCTGCGAAGGGAATCTATCCCTCCAGCATGTTCTATTCATTGTTGTGTTGAGGTTTATATCCCTAGAGTGTGTAGCTCGAGTAGATTTGGTTTTGCTAAGATGGAGCATGTTCAACAGTTCTGGGTTGGACATGGCTCTGTACGTTAGACAGAAATTGCCTCTGAGAAAGCGGTATGCAACAGAGAACAGTCTTAGCTTTTACAATCGTGCTGCATAGGGCAACTGTTTGAGGCCAGTAATTCTCTTGGTTAGGTATCTCTGTGCTGCTGGAGATGTCTAGCCAGGTACATTCCAATTGGTGCATTGTACTCCATAATGGGTCTGATGAGGGAAGAGTAGAGGGGCACCATTACATCCTTAGATCTTGATGCGAACCCTTTCATGATCACATGGGTCACATAGAAGGATTTTCTAACCACTTTGGCAACATGGTTATCAAAGGAAAGCTGGCTATCTACTTGGGTCCCTAGATCCCTTATTTCTTCTTCAGATTTCAGAGGATTACTTCCTATGTTGTAGTTTGTGGGTACTCTGTTTTTCCCAAAGGGGATTACTACACATTTTTTTGCATTTAGCTTGAGACCATGGCTTTGACACCATGCATCAGTCTCATTTAGGCCCTTCTGGAGGATCTCCATGTCGGCCAGAGACTCTATTATAGCACCCAGTTTGCAGCCATCTGCAAACTTAGTCAGCCACAGCCCTTCCGTGCTTGCCTGTACTTTTGAGAAGTATATGCCAAACAGGAGGGGCCCCAGGACAGAGCCCTGAGGCACACCACTCATTACTGGTCTGGATTTGGACATAGATCCCGCTACTCTTACTTTATGGGATCTGTCTGAGAGCCAGTTTGCGATCCATCTTGTGACGTAAGGGTTTATGCCCAGGCTGGTGAGCTTATCAATAATACCCGAATGGGGAATGGTGTCAAATGCTTTAGTAAGGTCAAGGTAAGTCGTGTGTACCTCCTTTCCCTTATCTATAGCCGGAGTAACTGTCTCAAAGACATCCAGCAGGTTCAGGAGGCATGATCTGCCCTTGATGAAGCCGAACTGTGTGGGGTCCAGTGACTGGAGGTTCCCAATCTCTCCATTTATGAGTTCCATAATGATTCGCTCCATAGCCTTACAGATCAGACTGGTGAGGCTTATTGGTCGGTAGTTCCCAGGGTCAGTTGTGGCCCCACCCTTGTGTAGTGGGACTCCCGTTGCCATGCGCCATTCTCTGGGCACATATCCTGTGGAGAGGCTGAGACTGAACAGGGTATTAAGATGCGGGGTTAATTCCTTTTGGAGCTCGCGTATGACACAGCCTGGGACACCATCTGGTCCCATGGAGGCAGTGTTTTTAGCTTTAGATAGAGCCTTGTTAACCAACGTATCAGTAATAATTGGACTTACACAATCCCCTGGAGTGGTAATTGGCCCTGTAGGTGGTGAGTGGGGGGAGAAATTTGCACTGAACCTGTCAGCCAAGATGTTGGCAATGTCAGAAGGGTCAGTGTATTTTGTTCCATTTTGTACTAGCTCAGAACAGACCTGAGCGTTGCCATTTAGGTTTTTGACGTAGCCATAGAAGGCCTTATGGTTATCCTTGTCATCCTTGGCAACTTTCTTTCCAAAATTAGCTTTAGTTGACTTGATGAGGGCCCTCAATTTCTTACTAATGCTGATCAGGGATGATTTTTCTACTTGAGATTTGGCCTTTTTTTGTATAAGTCTCCTCCTTTTATTGTAAAGTTTGCTTATGGCCGGGGTCCACCAGACTGGTTTCTTCTTGCTTGAGGAAGGAGTCTTGGTTTTATTTGGGATAGCACAGTCCATGCAATCCTAAAGATGCATATAGAGTGCCTTGGTGTAGGATTCTGCATCCTGGATATCATTATCGTTCTGCAAGGGAATAGGGAAGCTTTCCACTTCGGATGCAAGTAGTTTGAAGTTTGCTTTGGAAAGGTTTTTGACTATGTTTTTTTTGACTGGGGAAGGTGGAGGGGTGAGGATGTCCAGGGTTATCAGTTTGTGGTCGGATCTGACCAAGGAGGGAGTGATAATGGGTGTCCAGTGTGGCCCTCAACCAAACCATTCACTTGCCTACCTTTTATCCAAATCCACAGAACAAGGGTGAGAAAATCCTGCATTCTTTGGACATACACAGGCAGCTATGCTTCTACTTGGACAGAACTAAAGCTTTCATAAATACTAAGCAACTTTTAGTGTCATATGCTGCGGGATCACAAGGAAAGGCTATCTCAAAACAGACTATTTCTAAATGGATAGGCCATTGCATCCATTTCTGCTATTCTCAACATGGCAAATCAGTGCCTAAGGACATTAGGTCTCATTCCACCAAAGCAGCAGCCACTTCAGAAGCCTTCCTCAGAGGAATACCAACCAAAGATATCCTAGAGGCTGCAACCTGGAGTTCAGTGCACACCTTCACAAAGCACTACCACTTACCTGTTTACTCTAAGTCCAGAGCAGGCTTTGCCACTGCAGTCCTGCAGGGCCTCATAGCCTCTCCTAATCCTATTTAGCCCAGCCACCCATCCTCAGCTTTGGGATTCAACCCAAGAGTAATGACTGCAACAGTGAAACACGATGAACATAGTACAGTTGTGTACACTTACCATAAATGTAGATGTTCGAGTGTATTCACTGTTGCAGTCCAGGTTACCTAACCACCATCCCCCTTTTTTTTCTGGGTCTATCTGCACTTCTCTATCCTATACAACCTATTTGGCGTATTTGCTTGTAGATGAAGGAAATGTTATTTTTGTGCATGCATTTTTATTGGCATATTTTTTCAGCCTACCAATTTGGGGGCACCTGACATCTGGGGCAAGAAAAAATGAATAAAATGGCGTCTGCTGCATCTTTTATACCCCTGGCGCACTGACGTCAGGGAAGAGGCGGCAGCATTCGATGCCAGACCTAGACTTTGGAACTCTGGCCGACTGCAGGTAGCCTGCCAGCAGGATAACCCAAGAGTAATGACTGCAACAGTGAATACACTCAAACATCTACATTTATGGTAGGTACACAACTGTACTTTATGTATTTAATGTTAAATCCTAGTGGCAAAATAATGGTATTCATAATGTCAAATATGTTCAAATTGCCATCATTTTTACTTTTAATTCTTACAACTTATCATCTTCTCTATAGCTGTAGAAAAATTGCAACTGTTTGTCTCCTCTCAGTTCCTTCTTCCACTCTTCCTTGCCTTTCTTCATCAACATATCTTTCTTATAACAAGAAAAAGCCTGTTGCAGAGCTAAACCATCAAAACTGACTACTCCACCAGCTGAGAATACCTCCATTGTTTTCCCTTCACTAGCAGTTGTTTGCATTTTAGTTTCTCTGTTTCTTTTTCCTGTAGTACTGCCTTCACCATGTCACTACATCTAGCTTCTTCTCTCTCCTTTGGCACTGCCTGGTTCATCAAAGTAATCAGCATTTGTGTCTCAAGTCCTCTATTTTCCAGCTCTGTAACAGTTATTTTATCTCCCCATCCTTCCTTCAGTAAGTTTTCTCGTGCTGCTGTCTCCCCTTCACTGCTGCCTTCTCCATCATGAGATTCCTGGAGAAGCACTAGCACCCCTTCAGCATCACTTAGCAGCTCCAGACAGTGCTTCATTTCCTCTCCTCCAAAGAGTAGAGGTCCTTTATTTATACACAAAACTCTTATTTATAAAATGTTTACATATTTACAAATGTACAAATATATATACAAATCTGTTTACACACAATCATAATTCCATTTATAGTCATACTAAATTTTCATCCCTATCAGACCCCAATTTCTTTTTCCATAACCTTTACTTAATAGTGTTGCTAAAAGCCATTTACCATTAAACATAGTTTCATTTATTCTTTCTTTCCGTATAACATAAAATAAATGTTTATCTATTCTTTTAACATGTTATTTACTTCTATTCTTTTAATATCCATATTTAGTCATATCCATGCTTATTTTATCCACTTCTTTTATATCTTCGAAGAAATCTTCTTTACATGGTTTTCCCCATAACTTTTTACTCTTTTACATTGCAAAAACACATGATCCATAGTCTCTTCTTTTTAACAATATAAACATATTCTATTACTTTTCTTTTTGTATGGCATATTTCCTTTTACTGGCAATTTATCTATTACTGGTCTCATTAAAAAATCTTAACATTCTACTTTCTGATTACACTATTTGCTTTTTATTTTTATAGCTTTAATATTTTCCTCTGTTAAATTTTCCAATGGTTTTACATAGTGATGTTGTATCATTACATTCTTATACCACATTTTCCATCTTTTTCTATATCAGCAGTTTTTACTTTCCACAAAACTATTTTTCTTGGTAAAATTATATTCCTTCATTTATACATTCTTTTTTTGTTTTATGCCTTTTTACCATACCCCCAAATTTATCATAGTTATATTTATCAAATGTTACTACTAATCTCTCATCTTTTTCATTTACCTCCAAGAAAAGCCAGGAGCGCACCAATAAGTGCCAAACAACTGCCGTTAATAATCCACAGTTTAATGACAAAAATAGTGAAACACGAACAAATTCGATAAGCAGACTGGTAACAAACAAATAAACAAAAAAGGCAAACTAGTAGAGTTAAGCGCTTTCAACCATTACTGGTCTTCATCAGAACTACTAATTACTTGTGAATCTGCTTCTTAAGTAACCTTAGTGGCGCCAAAACCACTCATTAATATTTAAAAACCTACTAACATATATATACAAATACAAATGTATGTGCATATGGTTGTGCAAATGGTTGCAAAAAATCGTCTACCTGTAATATACATAATACATAAAATACTGTGCTTTAAATAAATGCATCAGTAAATGCATCAGTAAAATATGAGGTCTTAATAAAATACTATCATATTAATACATAAACATTTTGTATGAACAGTGTAACAGGAACATCAGCGAACCTATTAGTGTATAAAAAAGTTAACTAATAATGACCAAATATATATGTTTGTGTGCAAATAAATACAAATAATGATGTTCTAGATAATAAAATTTGATTAATTAAATAAATAAATAACTGGTATTTTAAATGACAATAATAGTGATGATGATAATTAATACAATAACGATAAGTATAACAGCAACATAGACAGCGAAGATGGGTATGGACTATTATATATTCGTACTTCAACCAACATATATAAAAAATTATTTATTTAAAAGTATATTAAAAACTCATTAAAATTTCATAAAATTTTTTATATATATAAAATTTAATAGTAAACCTTAACTAAAAACTTTATTATTTTATATATGATTGTAAATTATTTTATTTATATATATAAATATTATAATGAATTCATGTATAAATACATTTATAAATAAAAATTTAAAATTAATATTAACAAGTAATAAATAAATTATTAATAAATAACTGCAATAAATAATTGTGTGTCGTATTCATGTTAAATATCTCACTTTATACTAATAATAACGATTTAGTAGATATAAATTCATTTAAACCAGGAAAAGTGGTGGCATCTAAATATATCTGCCACCACGTTTCTTTATATGCAAGTAAACTTTTAACATCACCACCTCTAGGATCTATATCAATAACGTCAAGAATGCTAAACATAAAAAGTTATTATAATGTCATTTGCAAATGTCAGCAGTACTGGAATTCTTAACCCTTCAACAGTACTGGAATTCTTAACCTTTCAAGTGTTATATACCCCACCGCCTTCATTTTGTAATTTACTTCACATACTATCCCATTCATAACTAATACAAAGATTAAACAACTCATCGAATATCTGTCTTATACCACTCTTCATATGTACCTCTTGGCATAACCAGCCATTTACAAGTATTTTTACTTTATTATTGTTATACACTGACATACATAATTTCCTAAATGTCTGACTTATATTCTTTCATTATTACTCATAAGATGTCATGTCCAGTTGTTTCAAATGCCTTATTAAGGTCTCCTGTTATGATTTTTCCTTCTTCTTTTCTTCACAATTTCTCTATTATTAATAATTCTCATATTTCTGCTGCAACACAGTGAGTGTTAGTGTCTTGTATGTTTTTCAGTATTATGAGATTCAGTATTATGAGTTTTCAGTATTTTGAGCTTTTGAGATTTTGAGTTCAGGATTTTGAGATTCAGGATTTTGAGCTTTCAAGATTTTGAAGTGAACATATATATATATATATATATATATATATATATATATATATATATATATATATATATATATCTTCTTTCATATTTTCTGTTTTTGTTAAAAAGTCTCTTTTATATTATTTTCATAAAGATCTTATAATCATTATTCAATACTTTTGGTCTAAATTTTTTAATTGTCTTCCATATGAATTTAAGTATTCCAATACATAATTCTTTATACATAAAACTTCATTTAACCATTCATTCAAAATCTTTAATTTTTTTTTTTGCCAATCCCTTAAAATTTTATATATTTCATACCATATTCCATCTGGTCCTGCAGCCATCTATATTTATTTGTCTTATGTAGCTCATTTAAAAAAATCTCCTTTTCCAACTCTTTATTCTCTTTTTCTGTTAACTTTTTACTTTCCATGCTTTTCACTGCCTTCTTTTTCTTTAACCATTTCTTGTACATATCGTAATAAACTGTTCATAATCTTTTACTGAGTTCTTTCTATTACTCCTTTTTACATTTATATTTCTCTTCCTTTACTAATCTGCTTAAGTAACTCAATGGATCTTCTCTTTTTCCTTATAAAAATATATTTGCTTATATAACAATTCTTGTATTTTTTTCATGATTTCTTTCATATATTTTTCAGGTACCTGTGAAATCTTCGAATGCTCAAAATTTCGAACGTTACATGGTCGAGACCAAACGTTCAAAATTTTGAGTGCTCAAAGATAGACTTTCAATGGCACCATATGGTGCAGACAGGGAGAATCTCCCTTTTCTGCATTGAAGAGCAGTCTCAGAGTTGGTATATTTAAATAAGGGGATATGGGGGGGCGCACAGTTAAAGTGCTTTTTACTGTGTTTTCTTTTTTATGTTTGAACATCCAAATGTCGAACATTTGGTCTCAACCATGTAATGTTCTGCATTTTGGATGTTCGAACATTTAACATAGACCCATTTTTTCTTTGACGAAGTACTGTCGTTATGTTCCAAATCTTCCAGTGCATTGTTATATGTTGTTTTATATTTTTCTTTCTCTACTTTTTTCACATCATGTTACCCCTGTAAAAACATTTTTTACATTTTTCCTTAAATATCATCTACCATTCAGACCATTTTTTATAAAAAAGTTCTCATAATCATGTCAGCTTTCCTAAACCGTATTAATAGTCTCTTTCCTTTTTCATTCCATGCTCTCATTGATCTTTTTTATTCCTTTGCCTATTTTTATGTATTCCTTGTTTTCCTTTATCTCTAGTCATATTGCAAGATGATCACAAAACCCTTTTTCAACTACGTCCCCTTCTCCTATAACTAAACCTTCTGATACTATAAAATAATCTATTTCAGTTCTATAAATTTTTATATTCTTTTGTACATCCTTGACGTTTTGTCCCAAAGTTTTAACTTTCAACATCTTATAACTTCTAACATTTTTCTTTTCATTTCTTTTTACACTTACCTCTTAAATCACAATATTATAGTATCTTTATCACTACATAGTTTAAAATCTGATGACAAGATGTTTCCCTCTCATTGCAATTAGTATAAGTATAAGATGCTCTAATTCTGTGTATGTGTCCTTTCAATTTGAAATCTACAATGGGTAATATTCCCATTTTTGCTAAAGTTACATCTAATATCTTTATTATATTTCTACAGAATATGGCAATTTCAGAACATCTCTCATTTCCAAAATTCTTGATTGTCTTTCCTCCTCACAGTTTCTCTGTTTGTAATCTTTCTTCATTTACTAAAAATATTGTCTTCTAATATAATTACATCTACATAATATGTATTCCACCACTCCAAAATCCCTGTTCTTCTTACTATATTCTTAATACCATTCACATGTACAGGAAGCACTCTAAAATGTTCATTTTCTCTTTTCCTTAGATTCATGGTTTCATAAGTTCATAGCAAATTACAATGCTAGCTTTCTTAATAGGCCATTCTAAGCCTTGGCAATTTCCCTCCAAAAGGTGAGAATCAAACACTGTACCTTGTGCCTGTGAGTCAAACACCTTAACCATTATTCCAACCGCCAGTCATTAACTGCATATATTCGTTTACATCCATTTCCTTTTTTTTCTTTTGTACTTATCCTTTTACATTTTTTTCTTTTACCCGTTAGCAATATAATTATTTTTACAACTTATTTCAGAACCTTCTTATATGTCTTCTTTATTTTTTCTCATCTAATTTTTCTTCTATTGCTACTACTTTTAAAATATCTTCTCTTTGTTCATTTTCTTCTCTTTCTTTTTCCTTACTCTTATTTTCATTTTTGCAATCCATTTATAAACATCTAATTTTGTTACATTTATAACATTTCAATTCACAGTTTTTGCAACGTGCCCCATTTCCCCACAGATGTAACATTTTCTTTTGTCACAGTTGCTTATCAAATGTCCTTCTTTTCCACAAAAAAATGTTTTGGGTTGTCTCCATTATTTTACACCACATTCCCCTCCATATTTGTCATGCTTGGTATATGTATAATGTTTTCTTTTTCTATTTGTAACACAATATTACAATCCCAGTCACCAGTCCATAAACCACTTTTGTCATAAACCTTTGCAATGTCCAGTACTTCTTTACATTAAGTTTTCAACTGTCCTTTCAAAGTCTCTCTTTCTACCTCTCTTCAAAATTGTGGATGCATTTTCTTTTTTTGTTTCCCTATTAAATGCCTTTATCACATAAAGATTCCATGGGCTACAGTCTTTCTTTTTTCCATATTCTCCAAGAAAATTTTCCACCAAAAAAAAAAACAGTCTCAAATATAATGTTAGTAAAAATAAATGTTCTTACCAGAAGCTATTAAATTGTCCCTTACATCATACCTGTCCATTTCCTTGTCCTCTTATTTTGAATCCTTACCACAGCTTCCATTTTTCACTTTCCTCTGCTTTCTTTTATGCTTCTCCACTTTTGTCTTCTTTAACTTTCTTCACATACGTTTTTTTTCTCACCTCACCACTATTCTTCAGGATTGTCTCTGCATCCTCCTTTTGTATTTTCTCCGTAACATTCCCCCAGGAAACATCTCCTTCATTTTTTGGCTCACTCTGCACCACCATTTCTTTAAGTAAATTATCCTGCAACCCTCCCAACTCAAGAGTTGTAGTCCTACATCCATTATATACTGACTCATCTCCATCAAACAGATTTCTTTGAATGATCACTTCAAAGTCCTGCACACATTCTCTCGTCTCAATATTTGCTTTCTCCTCCATTTCTTTCACCACTCCATTATCTTCTTCACTTTCCGTCTGCTTCCCTGTTTCTCCAGAATGTTCTGTGCCTGGAATGGAAACAGGAAGTACCATCAAGATATACAGAAGCTGGTTGCTACTAAGGTATGCTGAAACCAAGTACCTCTACTGTCACCAGGGAGCACCTTCTGTTATGACTTGCAGGCCCTCCCCATTAGCCCACCAGAGGAGCATGTTGGTCACAACATTAGCCAGCCAGGTGAGTTATGCCTGGGGTGTTTGCCCTCTGCATCAGCCTGACAGCCAGCCATGCAAGGAACCTACCTTATCCCTTTCCTGTTGGGTTCCCTTCAGTGTGCATTCCCTATTCTTTGTCCCAACCTCTTTATATTCAGTTGCCTACCCTCTGTATAATTGTGTCCATCCACTGCCTTCCCCATCTTCTGTATGTGTACCACCTCTGAATCTCTCTGTCTTTCTGGTCCATGTCTGTCTGTCTGCCAGGAATACCTGGTGTTCTCCCATTATTCCATTCACAGCCATCCCTTGCTAAATTCCCCTTCTATCCCACAAAGTGTACCTGTCTTCCTTCCCCTTCACCATTCATGCTTTATGGTTACCCTTCTGTGTTTACCATTGCTTGCTGTTCTCCCCGTTCCTGTTACCATTGTACCCCATTTCTTCTCCCCTTTGCTGCGTATACCCACGCTGGTCTACCATTAACTGCTTTACTGAGCTGTGCTTTTCTTATTGTGTGCTACTGCATCACTCTCCCTTTGATGGCTAGGCTTGCCTTGGGCTTCCTGTCATACAAATCACTAATGCATGCTGTTGTAGTGCTGTTTTAGATGTATGCTACTGTAGCACAGCTCTTCATGCTATTGCTGTGGCTCTGCTTTATTATGTGGTCCTTTGGACAGCATACAGGTACTATCCCTTGCCTCCTACATCTATAATTAGCTCTCAAAAATTAGAGCTGAGCAGGTGCTGCGCTTTTCTTTAAATCCCAGTGTTAGAGTGGACATTTATAAATTGCAAAACAGATTGATACATGATGCAAAAGATTTTTTTTCATTTTTGGGGGGGTGTTTGCTGTCCTCTAGTTGTCTTATCTGAAATATTGTGTAGAATGAACAACAGCATTCTGATTCTTCTGAGTGTAGAATCTTCTACCAGAAACTTTTCCCATGCTACATTGCTTCTACTGCACAATTTTGTAAAAATGTGATATCTAACGTAGCCCATAAAGCATGGCTACTCTTCATTGAATAACCTGTAATGTTTCAAATACTGCTTGTGGCATTTCAATACACTTCAGGATGTAGTGCTTTTGGCGCTGTGTACCTTCCAGCTTTTCTTTAGGTGTTTCATGTTTTGGGATCAGTGATGCTGGCATAATGAATAGAACCTATTTCAGAGTTACTATGAAGATGATGTTGAGTACAAACAAAAGCAGGTACTTCCTAGTTATAGCAGCCCTGGCAATATAGTTACATAAACAGTAAACATGGTGCTTAATCAATGTCAGCATGGATTTTCCTCTCTGGATTTTTTTTAATGGCTGCTTGAGTCATTGACATCTTCTTTATCATTCATTTGAAGCTGGCTTTCTAACAGATGGATGCTATTGTTGTTTTTTTGTCATATTTCCCAAACAGAAGTAAGCATTTAACAACATAATTGCTCAGATATTTTAAGGACCTCTATGAAGTGATCTACTTTGTAAGTTATTTAGTTATGTATCATATCTATAACCTGTTAGCCATGGCATGTGTTAGAAAACTTTACTGTATTTTATTTTCTTGCAAATCCTACATTGATTAAGCACCGTGTTTACTGTTTACATAACTATATCGCCGGGGCCGCTATAACAAGGAAGTACCAAAAAGCCTCACAGGAATCTGTGTTTGAAGCTTTCAAGTCACATTCCATTGCTGGGAACCCCCATCCCATTACATGTTTTCATTTTATTTGTTTATTTGCTGTTTGTTAACCAGTCAAGTGAGCTTGTCCGAAGATCCCTTTTCAGGCCCGGGGTAGTAGTGTAGAAAATTTATACATGGCTATGACGTTGAGAAACACTTGTTTGTAAATTTTGAATGCATGCAGTTGGATATGAGCAAAAAGCATGTTCAGAATTGAAAAATGTAAGCATAAGTGATAATGGCAACATTAAGCAGTCATAATATCACTAACATGCAGCTCATAGTTTGTTGAATATGTACAATTTAACACAGACGTGCTAGGACAGAAGTTGTAAAACATAAGTCACATTGAAAACAAATAATATTAAGGTAAAAGCAAACTACATTTTGCAGTTCAGGACTTCTGTTAAGTACCATATAGGTGTTCAATGTATTCGAGGTTGGTCAATAGCAGAGTACAGACCTATGAACCTATGTCATATATAGTGGGTTACAATATTGGTTATTCCGAATTCAGTACAATTCACATAACTGTATGAGTTATATTTTAGAAGGATATAGTTTAGTTTGAGCAACATGAGGCTACTAACCATTATCTATGTAGCAGGTATATGCAATTTCACGGTTTTCTTACTTTTTTACTGCATATTGACATTTCCTCTGTTTTTATAAAGTGTATTTTGACCTACATTTTTAATATTGCAGTGCTGTTATTTTGCTTCCATTAAACTGAGTTACAGTGTTTTCTCTTTATCATTCTGATTTTAGTATGCATGCTACCAAAGCAAGCACAGTTATGTCTGCTAGCAGAACTGCTTGTTTCATTTGCAATTTAGTGGATGGTATATCTGCACATTGTATTGAACCTGAATGCATTCATATTGGTGTCTTGTGCTCTGTGCTGTGTAACCTAGTTTATGAATGAAAAGGTTCATTGATTCACTACTCACACCCAGCTGTGATATAAATACGTACATTCCAAGATCTTTGTGAATGCCCATGGGAAGGTGTTTTCTTTCTTCCAGTATCTGAATCCATTTATCACTTTAAATTAGCCAATTATTCTTTTGTCAGCATAAATACTACCCCAGGGTTGTTGTTGTTGTTGTTGTGTCTTTTGGCTTATCCCGGTTAGGAGATGCCACAGCAGAACTCCAGTCCGCTAATGTTT